>NC_139229.1:112448728-112563356 GCF_977018435.1 Lepisma saccharinum | reverse complement strand
ATTAGAAGGAGAGAGAAAAAGAGAAACAAATTGAGTGAGAAAGAGAGAAATGTGGAAAGAGAAACAGAGAAGATAGGAACAGAAAGACAGATGATCTACGTATATTTTATATTCGTGCAAGGTCTATAATGTATTGCATCGGACAATTCATTGTACTGTAAAATTTCTTCACAGTCTGGGCAGTTATGTTCACGCCGTTCAATTTTTCTTTTATCCGGTGTTTACTTGCAAAATATTCAGCCAGACCAATGGCACCACCATATCAAAAGGATGCGACAGCCGCGCCAAGCAAGTTTCGAGCTGCCAGTGACCTCTTGCGGAATCCCGAGCAACTAACTGCTGCCTGACAATGTTTCAGGTGTACCTTTACGCGGAGGGGTCCTGCGGATTCCCAGATGAAGCGATAGCAATTTGTACCAATTTGTCGGTTCCTTGCCACTGCACAAGACTGCCCCCCCACCCCCACCTCGCCTACGCTCCTCGAGAGTTGCAGAGTCATTCTCCTGTGGCTGAAGACGATGCAGTTGCCTGTGAGAGCAAATAAGAATAATGACCTCTTCCACGCGACCCCGGGCTGTGTTTACGCGGCTACCGTTCTCGTTCATTTATCAAAATTAAGGTTTGTCACATTTCGGATAAGCGTATCCAAACATATTACGCCCTCTTTCATTGTCCTAATACATTGGAATTAAACGATTTTTTTTTTCACTCTCTCGCCCCAGGAAACTCCTGTTTATGGTTGGTGTTGGAATACCACACACTGATTATTTTTTTGTAGTGTGGTCAATTCAATTATCTTTAACATTCCACGAAAAAACAACAAAAAACACGTTTGGGCAAGTTTATTTTGGTAACTATAAAACAATAAATTCAGTAGCTGTTACTAAATTTGGTTATTTTGAGCAAATTCTTTGGGAACTAAAGAAACGTGTACGATTACTAAGATTGATTGATTTTGTTTATTTTACTTCACTTTTCTGCCACTTTGGCTAATCGCGAAGAGTGATGATATGATGGAATTGGTAAATGGACACCCACAGCCTTGCTCAAGCAGGGATTCGAACCCACTGCCACTGGACAGCGCGCTGTGTTATCCACACCGGCAAGGACGTCGGCGAGCTTATTGAATGAATTTGTTTCTGGTCACTAGCGTATGGAGGATTTTTTTTTCAGGGGGCTTCGTTCTAGGGGGAAGACTGCACAATAAAAACTTCGTGATTACAATTTTTATTCTTTCAAAAGTTGTTCCAAGACAAAAATTGTAAGCGGGAGACATTTTAAGAGGGGTTTGCATTTGCCATTTTCGCTTCTCTCGAGTGCTGTGTACGAAGTACACAATTTTTAAATTTTTTCTCAAAATTTCGGAAAAGGCTGTGCCCCAATCAACTCCCCCTGCGCACGCCAGTGGCTCTGGTGAAAAATCCTTTGTTTGTCACCTATTTAAACGAAATTATTATTTTTTTTAGTCATTCCAAACAAGCTTTCCTCTGTGTGATAGGCGGGCTTAGGGTTTACAAAATTCAATTATTTAGTCAGCATTTTCTTGCGTGTGGAATGTTCTACCATAGTCCATTCAGTGGGGAACACTTCCTTCGAAACAAGGATAGCAGGAGTTACAAAACACCCAGCCCCGCCCCTTCACATTTGAGTTTCATTTTAAGCCAAACTACAGGTGAATAATGTTATTATTACATCTAAAATTCTTTTAATGATTTCGCGCCACTTATCCAGACCTTGTTGTAACATTGTTGGAACATTTTTATGGTTTTTCAAGGCACTACATGACATACATGCATTCAAGTGAATTCAGCACATTTCGTGTTATTTGAGTATTGTTTCATTTCAATCCGGAACTTTGACCATATTTGAACCAATCCGGAAAAAGGTTCCTGGACCGTAATTAAATTGATCCGGAAAAAAGGTTCCTCATCGAAATTAAATACTTTAAACATATTTTTTTTTACGGTCCAGAACCCATTTACGCTTCTCTCTCCTGGACCGGAATTGAATTTATTTAAAATTCCTGGACCTTAAAAAAAACCTGATAATTTAGCAATCCTTGTGATAAAGGTACAACAGACCAGCAGAATTATGACCTGTACAACTATATGGTCCTATAAGTTGAGTTCAACAAGGCTGGCGTAGGGCACCACAACACCGGGGTTGGGAGGAGGCCATGGGCGATTGGTGCCAAGAGGAAGCGGCAGGGCGTGGGCCTTTTGGCTGCCTCGGGACTTCCTGTCACGGACGAATCAATAAGCTCTCACGAAAGGCCAATCGGAAACGCATCTTCTCTTTTGCAATCTCTCTTTTTTTCGAAATCGTAGGGAGAAGCTTGCCACAAGAACACAATCAGGTTTTATTGGTATTAAAAATTCTTTCAGCTACCACCAAAGTTCCATATTCTCCTCTTGCAGAATAACACATATTAAACTTAATATTATGCCGTTTGATTTGATTTTGGTGTTTTAAGTTCACTTTATGCACAGTAAGGCTAATAAGTACTGGACCTACAGTTTAAAGTGGGATCCGAACCACTATGTGCCTCCACCGGGAATCGAACCCGAGACCCCTTGATTACAAGGCGACGACGTTACCATCGCGCCATCGGGAAGGCCGTCTATATATATTTACATTCATCTTGCATTGATGATTCCAATGACTTCGAATACTTTTAGGTGGAAAGATAGATATTCCCTTCTCTTTCTCCCATCAGACTCTCAATGCATTCATCTCGTCGTCGTGAGGATACTCCAAGAGGATAGGAAGGCGATCAGTTCATCAAATATTTCCCCATCAGAACCATGGACCCTGCTTTATTCCTATGAAAATAGTGCAATGAGTATGCTCCAACGACAATTTCTGTTTGTCAAATAATTTGCGAGGAGTACGAGAGGTACAATTTGGAACAAATGGCTATAGGAGGTCCTGCACTGTTTGTCAGCATAACGAGCGTGATCCATACTTCAAATATAAAAGGTGCCGCTGTGATGGTGCAGTGGTGACGTCGTCGCCTTGTTATCAACGGGTCTCGGGTTCGATACCCGGTTGAGGCACATAGTTGTTTGGAACCAGTGGCGTAAATAACACCCCCGCAACCCCCGCCGTGCGAGGGGGCGCACGAGCTTCGGGGGCGCATTAAGAATGATAGATTAAGAAAGACCAATAGTTCATAAAGTTTTCTTTTCGGCGTTAAAATATATTTTCAATCAAACATATATTCTTATGCGCCTACAACTGCAAACATAAAATGTTAATCACTAGAAAAGTAGAAAGTGGATTACCAGATTAGAAGAAAACCTTCATTAGATAAATATTTCAACCTCCGATTATTATTATTATTATACGCTAGCACTAAAACGGACAGAAAATAGAGAGATTTTGGTTATACTACTCCGCTATTTGAGACGCTGTTTATTGTGTTTGTTGGTTTATTGTTTATTAGTTGTTTGCCAATAGGTTCGATAAACACTTTAATGATGCATGGTGTAAAGGTAAAATTAATGTTTGGATAGATTTAGATACATTAGAATGTATGTGTTCCTGGACCTTTAACAACCCTGTATGTTACTTAAGCCGGTTGCACACGAGGCGACCTATGCCGCAGCTGCTATAACCAGCGGATTACTCTCCCCTTCTCTGTCGCATGTTGATACAGAGACCACTAGACATAAAGAGGAAATACTTGCCGACTGCCAAACGAACACCTCACTCAGGGAACAACTATACAGGGAACCCTTCACAGGGCAGAATGGTTATTTTTGACAAGATCCTGTTTCTAACCCTTTGAGCTAATCACAACGAACGACGAACTCATGAAATGGCTAATGGGAGAAGAAAAATGATGCATCACTGCCTGACCAGGGTTCAGGTTAATCGAGACTGGACCTACAGTTTTGAGTGTAATGTGACCCGCAACTGGAATTTAACTCGGGATCATTTGATTACAAGGCGACTTCGTTACCACTACGCCGTTAGGGAAGGCCTTCAAAAAATGGCCAGAAGGGCAAAGCAGATACGTCAACGTTCGTCGAACTCCAGAAAAATGGATCTTAATTGCAAAACGTTTACTCAACATGTGAATAAAAAGATACGAAGATCATTTCCTTTGATGAATGAAAGTGTGAACTGCATGAAACGAGAGAAAGCATGTTGTAAAGTCCAGTAGGTACAGTATTCACATAAGGGCGTATCCAGGAGGTGGTTGCAGGTGGTCCGAACCCCTCCCCAATTCCTTTATTTTTTTGTGGATTCTGAAAATAACATCCACTAAGACTTTTTTAAAACTGTTTTGGTACAATAAGTGAAGTTAATGTGTTTTATTTTAATAACATATGCATGCAGAGGTGAAATACTAAAAACTGTACATTGCATTATGTACCAGACATTAAAAAAAAACTATTGTCAATGTGTGAAACTTGATTTCTAGAAAAACATGATTCACTTCATGTTTTTGTTAAATTTCTTCAACCTTGTCAGTTAAGCGGAGCTGTTCAAGTGAACCATCCCAAGCAAGTGATCTAGTCGCATTGTAATATAATTAAGCCTTGTTTCCATATTAAAAACACTAAGTTGCTGACCAAGGCAGTTTATTAAGATAAAAAGCACTTAACAGGTAACGTTTCAACCCTGTATCAGGGTCTTCCTCAGACGAAGAACTCAACTAAAATGATGAAATATACTGTGCGTTCATTTCGATCTTCAGCCGAGAGATCGGGAGAAGCGTGGCGAGCGGCGCTGACGGAGATGCCGACATTTGCTGCCTGTAATGCCCGCTTATTTTTATGGTTTTACGCAGACATTTATATAAATATTGCAAAACGAGCACTAGCCTGTGTTATAAGAGTACGGTTTTAATCTTAGTAGCTTAGTTGCTGCATGTGCTGATGATTTTGACACGCCCATCTCCTGTGAAACACGGCGTAGAGGTTTGTTTGGAGAACGTTCCTAACGCTGCACCAATTTCATCGAGTTTTGCTTCGGTTAGAATCCGTCGTTTTTGCTTAGGTGTTTTAAAATTTAACGATTCAGTTTCTCGTAATTTAATGACAAGATGTCTAACCGTATCTCTATGTGGAGGTGAAACGCTTGGGAAGTTCTGTACAAATTGCCTACACACGTCTTGACACGAGTCTCTTTTCACGTAAGTGTCATACATAAAAATTCTTTGTTCTAACGTGAACCTTGCAGCTGGCATTCCAATCGTCTAACTGACACAACACACATACACACTGCAATAACACAAACAAGTAACGGCAAGTAACCAAGAATAACACTCTTGTGTACAGTACGAAATTAACACGCTCTTGGTTTACATTTGCTCGCCACTCTATTCACAGCTCTGTCTTCATCTAGTCGCGAAGGAACAAAAAACTCGAGCTTGGAGATTTCGGATTGCAAGGAAGTTCACGAACACCATTGACTTTTAACTGTTTCGTCTGCAGCGTAATCTTGATACAGTGTTGCACATTCGAAACCTCCAAACGATCCCCATCGACACAAAACTCTTTCAAGGATATAAACTTAAGCAGGACGTTACTGGTCAAAACTATGATTAAAATGTTCTATTATCTGTGGCTCTTAACATCGTTTCTAAAGCGTATTTATTTTTGTATATAAGGGCAGAACTTGGATGAATTACAGAAGAACTTTTGCGTGTTATAACACAGGTTAGTGCTCGTTTTGCAGTATTTATATAAATGTCTGCATATGTCCATAAAAATAAGCGGGCATTGCAGGCAGCAAATGTCGTAATCTCCGTCAGCGCCGCCCGCCACGCTTCTCCCGATCTCTCGGCTGAAGATCGAAATGAACGCACGGTACTACACACACAAAGATTACATACACATAGCAGGGTCACTAGCCACACAACAAGAAATCAAGTTGACAGTCCTTATCTAGGAAGAAAGAAGAGAAAAGAAGAAGACCAGAGGAGGAAGTATTCATCCATAACCAAAAAGGCAGAAGGGGTGGGGGAGTGGTAAGCAGGTGGTTCTAGACTCTTGCTAATCTTGACCTGTGAATCACCTGTCAGTGTAGTAGACCCATTAGTCAACTACTGTCAGGAGGTGATATGTTTAATTCCTTTGGAGAAATCTTCCTAGATAAGGACTGTCAACTTGATTTGTTGTTGTGTGGCTAGTGACGCTGCTATGTGTATGTAATCTTTCTGTGTGTAGTATATTTCATCATTTTAGTTGAGTTATTCGTCTGAGGAAGACCCTGATACAGGGTCGAAACGTTACCTGTTAAGTGTTTTTATCTTAATAAACTGCCTTGGTCAGCAACTTAGTGTATCTAGTCGCAGTTGAAAGGGGGACTTTCTTAATTGTATTCTTTACCTGTGAAAAGGTAAGTGTCATACATAAAAATTCTTTGTTCTAACGTGAACCTTGCGGCTGGCATTCCAATCGTCTAACTGACACAACACACATACACACTGCAATAACACAAACAAGTAACCAAGAATAACACTCTTGTGCACAGTACGAAATTAACACGCTCTTGGTTTACATTTGCTCGCCACTCTATTCACAGCTCTGTCTTCATCTAGTCGCGAAGGAACAAAAAACTCGAGCTTGGAGATTTCGGATTGCAAGGATTGTATTCTTTACCTGTGAAAAGGTTCTCAGTTTTACTGTACAGTTGTCAAAGTATTTAGATCCTTCGTCACAATTTAGCCTCTGCTCTTTCTTAGCCAAGAGACGTCACAGAACTGCTTCAGAGACTTCGTGAAATTTCGAATGAAGAGTTCAGTGAAATATTTCATACTGCTTCTGAAAAGTGTCAACTAGTGTTGCCCACGGGACGAGACGGGACAGGCTTTTAAAAAATCGAGACGAGACGAGATTGACCATGTGTCATGAGACAAACGAATATTTTCGAGACGAGACAGCATTTCCACGAGACGAGACAGGCCAAAGTCTAGTCTCGTGGGCAACACTAGTGTCAACTGACATTCAATTCTGAAATTATGATTCGAAGAATAACAAAACACAACAACAACAATAATAATAACAATAATATACGAGATAACTATCATCGTATTATTATAGAGGAGGGCACGCCATTGGCCCTGGAGAATGGGCAGCCCTGATTGGATACGCCCCTGCATCCACATGGCATGACACCACTACCTCGCTTACGACATAAAATTGATTTATGTGGTTTCCTCCCCCTCCCAACCCATCAAATGATCTGCTGCTTTATGTACCTTATATTGTAATGATTAGGTACATCATAACACTAAAAAGCATCTTAATGTGAAAAGAAAAAAAATGCTGACCCTCACCCAAATTCTATATATATTTGTCGATTCGAATACTGCATACAAGGTCTACAGGAGAATCGTAGGTAACAAGGGTGTCCTCTCAATATAAACAAACCAAGAAATGTTGGGAAAGGTGAAGAGAAAGCCGACCTCCGCCAAGAAGAAAAGAAACTGCCGCCCCCCATCCTCTTTCTCACTTATGACCCTGGCAATCATGCGTAACGCATTGTGGTCCCTGTCACGCACTTGGTTCTACACTTGTAACTGAATTCTCGGACACCGTAACAAATCATGTGTACAGGATTTTAAAATAACCACAGCTTGGTCAGTTTTCACCTTGTACGAGGGGGAGTCAATAATTATCCGCAATCGAGTTGTATTTGTGTTTCTGTTGGGAGCACTGTCGTTTTTTTTCCCGCATGCATTACAAGGCGTGGTTTCTGCCGCTTACATCTACACAGGTTTGAATTGATTGATTTATTGATTTACTATATTTTACTTAGCGTTTTGTGCTACTTTTGGCTAATTTGCAAAGATGGGGATGAGTGATGATATGATGAAATTGATGAATGGACACTCACAAATATCCATGCTCATGCCGGGATTCGAACCCGTGACGTCGTTGCGCGATGTGGTAACAACTCCGCCACGGGGACCGTTAACAGGTTTGAAGTTGCACGGCCTGTTGCTTTGTCACTTACATGACATTAGCCTAACCGCTTTCCGAAGAGCAGCGTCTCTGTGTGCTGGAGATGTATTAGGGGCAGGGCCGGATTTACCTCTTTGCCGCGCCTAGGACAAACAAGCTCTGCCGCCCCCATACCGTTTATAAAGAATGAAAAAAAACCACATTATTTTCTGTGTTACGCGTACTATTTTTACTATTAAAGTCATGCAGTATTAATTAAATGATAGTTATATACAAAAAATGTAACAAAGCGATATGACAAATTATATAAATTACATTTTAACATTTTCCTTGTTTTTCACAGAAGACTTTTATTTTTACTTTATTTAAATGACAATGATGCTTGCGCCGACAGTTTAATTCTTAACGATTCAACGCGAATCACATGCTTTTGATATGCGGCCAATGCCGGCAGTAACAAGGAACGGCGTTCCTGGAACGCAACCAAGTTGTCTTTCAAAAGCAAGCAGCAGGCTCCACGTTCTTGCCGCAATCACCGGGCTCAGCACAATACTGTACATTCAAAAGAAAAACGTCGGCAATTAAAGCAACAAATTAGTAAACTAGTTCCGAGCCTTGCTAGCCTTTCTCTCTTAAGAAATATTCTTCGTTAACTTACATTTACAATCCAACTACATTAAGTCATTCCATTCGTGTGTCCCGAGAAAAAAAGAGGCAATCCGAGAATTAGGTATTCCTTATAAATTTGAAACAAACAATCGTGCCGCCCTTACCAAAGTGCCGCTCTAGGCCCGGGCCCCAAGAATGTATGTATCGGTTGAATCAAAAATGAATAAACTCTGTAGCTCAGACCAGATGGTTAAATTATGGAGAAAGATGCAGGAAGATGCATAAAAAACACATCAATTGATGCATTATAGTGCAGCTCGACAGAGAAAGAAAATCTCATTGCATCATATGACGCACTATGGCCTTAAATTTACAAACGACATACAAAAATGCATCAAGCTGTAATCCTGATTCTTGCAAAGGTCAAGAAACAACATCAACAAGAAATTTTAAAAAAATACAATAACATGCTGGACTGTAACTTTTACTTTTAAATACAATTATTAAAATAAGCGTTTCAAAACTCGAGATTAGGAATCTAGGACATTTGCGATGAAGCCAAAATCACGGACAATTGCGATGATTTTGACGGTGAAGGTCATTTTAGAAATTAATGGTAGGACAATTGCGACGATCAGGATGACTAACCCTCAGGTGGATCATAATTGACAGCCCTTCATTCCTGAAACGCCTGGGCTTCCTCAAGAGCCAACAGAGTCATTCCATATGAAATCAACACAGCCCTCAACCTGACCAACTCAGATTTTCATGAAATTTTGGGAGTTGAAACTATGCATGGAACTTAATAACTATGAAATTTTTGAGTCTTGTGCGTCTGTAATTGTTAATTTATTCAAGGTCAAAGTTCGCATAAATTGCCCTTTTTGAGACCGCTTAGCTTTACTAAATGTGCTGTAACTCCGCCCGTATTTCACCTAGGAAGCTCAAATAAAGCTTATTGTATAGGGAATTGAACAATTTTTCCAGTGATATATAACAAGTCTACTTTTGGATCAAAATATAATTTTGTCATCTGACCTTGACCTTTGACCTTGAATATCTCAAAATGTCATCGCCAAAAATCGTGAAAAAAATATATTTGGTCCCTCATGCCATACTCTAAAACATATCAAAAAATCATTCTGAAATGGGATCAGAAGATACAAAATAATATGTGTAACTATGTGACTGATAAAAGCCTCATTACATGAACTATGACCCACTACAAAATGTAAAGGAGTTATCCTGGTCATGAAAGAAATAGGTTAGACACAGGGAGATCCCTAGCTGTGTGTGTCAAGAACAAGTTCCACATATTTTTGACCGCCATATTGAATTCAACACAAAAATTTCAAAGAAAATAGGGTGATGTCATATTTCAAATCAGGCTAGAATTTCATGAGAAATGAAGCGGCGAAGGTTTTTCTTAGTATAGCTAAGCGGGCTCAAAAAGGGCAATTTATGCGAACTTTGACCTTGAATAAATTAACAATTACAAGACGCACGAGACTCAAAATTTTCATAGTTACTAAGTTCCATGCATAGTTTCAACTTCCCAAATTTCATGAAAATCGGAGATGGTCAGGTTGGAAATTGCACATATCTGTGTTGATTTGGCATGGAATGATTCAACAGAAGACAAGGCACCAACATGTAGTACATGCGGATGAAACTTAATCTGGAAGGTCAGAAAAGGAAGAAGCGTGACATTAAAATCGACGAGAGAGTTGGAAAGTGTATTCGCACATATGAGGGAACGGGCCTCTTCAAAAGGTGTCTGTTGCCTCTAGCCCATGTTCAAGAACTTGACTGTACCAAATTCCCAGCCGAGAATATCAATATTTCTCATACCGGAATTCTCTTGTAAGAGGTATTGTACGGGGTGTTATGTCATCCTTCAATTTGATACAAGGTTTAAAATGCCATAGCAATTGTCCACCCGCCCTTTCACTTCTGTGTTCATCGCAATTGTCCGGCTACCCTCGCACCGCGGTCCGTGATTGTTGCATTTGATTACAATACGACAATGCCACTACGCCATTGGGGAGGACCTAAAATGAAGGGTCGTGGGGGGGGGGAGGAAACAAATAAACTGTGTATGTGCTCTGATCAATAGACCGGAACTTATTATTTTGCATAGCTAAATGTCCTCCATGACTACATCTACTACATTAATATAGTAAGGTAGGTGAACCAAAGGTGGCCACAGTTAAACTTCTAGGACAATTTATAAACCTCTAATGAGAGATAAATTTTTGAAAGTAAAATAAATATCTCCTGTGACTAATTAACAACGTGTACCAAATGGATATTTTGTAAAATTGCTTCTAACGTTTCTTTTCTTTTAAAAGAATTACAAAACCGTTACATGTGGCGCCACCTTTGGAAACAGGAGTCCCAATCCCAAAGATGGCCCACGGTTTCTTGCTTAGAAAATGTTGCTTGTGCTCAAGAAAAAAATATTTATTCATGTTTCCACTATTTATTAGAGAAAATTGTTGGTCTCAATTTTTTTTATTCTTGAGATGCATTACGGTAATATGTCCCTTCATCGATTTGATCATATCATCACTCATCTTAGCGATTAGCCAATAGTGCCAGAAAGGCGAAGTAAAATAAACCAAATCAGCCATCAGCCACCTTAGGAACTTTCTTCTGGAGCACGTTTTTAATGAAAAAAAAAGGAATCGTTGCTTTGACACAAAACACATTTTTACAATGTTAACTATGTGATGAAAAATATATTTAAATAAGCTTTCAAAATGTGTATAACGTGAACATTCGTTAATTTCAAGGACGTACACACACACATTTCTTACTTACCTGCAAATAACATCGACAACTAATCTGCTCGATCCCTGACACAAAAACTTACATAAAATGGCTGCTGGCAGCCAGAGACAGTTCGTTTTCTGCATGGTGTACCTGAGGGGGACTGGGTATATTAATGTAGAGCCATTTGTTAAGAGTGGGCCACCTTGGGAATACGGGCTACCTTTCGCGCATCTACCTTATTCATTCGTAGCGGAGACCAAATATTTATTCTAAAATTGGCTTACCACGAAATTACAGATAGGACCCATTAGATCTGCTTGTATTTTCTTATTTCACGACGGTTTACTATCTGAAGGCTAATCGCGATGAACTTACAACTTAAAGTGAGAGTCTAGTGCTTTTCACGAGACGAGACAATTCCCGTCTTGCCTCGTGTCTCTTCTCGTTTTCGAGACGTGAAACAAGAAGGAACAAGCGAATATTTTCGAAACGAGACCCAAGACGAGATGGTATTTTCACGAGACAAGACGAGACATACCCAAGTCTCGTCTCGTCTGGTCTCGTGGACCATACTACAGCGACATTCGAATCAATATGTGCCTCAACCGGGATCAACCCGAGACCCCTTGATAACAAGACGACATTACCACTACAGCATTATAAGCAAGGTTTCATTTAGGGGCTGGGTCCAGTGGGTTCTGACCCCCTCCCGAAGACTTACCAAGTACTAAAATTAAATATTGAAAATATACTCGTTTAGCATTTATTATATAATCGATGGTTATTTATTTCGTCTGAACTTAATGGGATTGGGATCATTGGCTTTGAATAACAGTTCCAAATAAGATTTACTTTACTTTTCGTCAACTAGATCTAACATCCTTTTTTGTTATTCAATAAATATTTCATTCTTTATCTATTTGACATTAATTTACTTGTCAGCAAACATATTCTTTTAGAAATTTGGTGATCTTAACTCACGTAAAATACACAATGAATACGTGCTGTTATGTATCTAATCTTATACTGAATTAATTTAATTTTTAAAATGGAAACCTTATTATTATGATTATTATTATTATTTCAGAGACACTTGGTTCGGAACCCCTCCAAAATATATTTCTAGATACGTGCCTGAGCATAAGATACTTAGGGATATTTCGTCATAAAATTTACAAGACATAAAAAGGCCTTGGGATATTTCTACGACCGTTCTCTCCATGGACCTTTTGTCGTTCTATTGTTGAGTCTCCTTAGAAACATAATTCCTTTTCAGTATACACGTGCATGCTCCTCAAAACTTTTCAGTGCCCCTCTTCCCTTTATGCAGCTTCCCACGTATCCAATTCATACTGGGAACATTCCCCTCCTTCGGGACACGTTCTCTCCCTTTTGTGTATAATGAACGAAAACCCATCCCCAACAGTTCTGTTTAGAGGCCTACGTGACTTTGAACAATTTGCATAAGAAAAAAAATAACCATCTTGTTGCATGAACAAGATAAGAATTATTAAGTGAATTGGTAACCACTGGTCTTCATTGCTTACTATCATTTTTCTATTAAACGCGCGTCAATATTACATCATTAGGCGCCCACAATTCTCGAAAGGATTGTCGTCCACTTTGTTCTTGCATGTTTTCTGCAACCTTAACTTCCTCGTCGCAAAATGCACGCACACGTTGTTGTCCAGGGCCTCCGTTGTTCAGAGCCGGTGGTTCTTGGAAGTAGCTGTACGGATACAACAAACGCCGGAAACCACGAATTCACTAAAGAAAGTAAAAGTGTTTTCGCAAGCTTTTGATGGTACACCATAAAAATCTTCCTACCTTTAATTGTGGGCATTCGTGAAACAAAGTGCATTCCAGTAATAACGACCGAGATTAACCGTTATTGTTGAACCAAACGGATTTACATAGTACAAGCAGTGCATGAAAGATAGGGTAGAGGTTCCTGGAGGAGTCAAGATCTCAATTCTGAGGGTGAGTCATAGCTATGAATGGTTCCATGCTTATATCACACGTGTTTAAAAATATATTTAATGTTTAAATTAATAAAGGAAAACGGACGAAGAATGAAGGAGCTAGTAAAGCCACACCAAGCAGTCACGTAAATTGAGTGCAATGGTTGTTCCTGCACAACATGTGGACGAGTGGAACCCCATATGCGAGAGTTCTGAGTATTCGCTGCACCGTCCAGAGCAAAATGCGCCTCGTCAGTCCACAGAATATTCCCCGGCCACATGTCATCCACTTCCATGCGTGCCAAAAACCGATGGGCAAACTCACCGCGTTGCATGGGCGTCCGGAAGGGGGGGCAAGGGGGGGCCGTGGCCCCCCCCTGGAAAACGAAAGTCAACCAAAAATTACATATTTCACACATATAATTTAATTTCAGCCACAATAATGTGGGTTAATTATTGCATGAACATGATAAATTCAAATTTAAGCAATGTTTTTTGAGGGATGAACACTATTATTGGGGAAAATATGCCATGTTGGCTCCCCCTGGAAAAAAATACCTTCCTTGCCCCTCCCTGGAAAAAATCCTGCGGACGTCCATGCCGCGTTGTGAAATATCTTGGGGTTTCAATTGGTGCACAGTTTGAATCTTGTAGGGATACCAGTGTAAAATGCACCGCGAAACCTTGCGAACTGTTGACCAGGGGAGTGACAATTCACGTGCCACAGCTCTAGCACTGGTTGCAGAAGTTGGGGCATGTGCTGCACGGTCAGCTACAGCAACTTCGTACACAACTTCCACGGGGATGGGCCACCTTCCTCTCCCTGGTGCAACACCCAATTCACCTGTTTCCTCGAATTTCTTTATCATCTTCTTCAGCCCATTAATTGACATGGGCCCTCATCTCAGCCCTTTCTGTTGGCGATATTTCCGCAGTGCAGCGTTGCTATTGCTCCCATTCTGGTAAAACAACTTCACTAGCAGTGCACGGTCTTTCTTCGCAATAGCCATTGCTTTTTACACGGAAAAATTCAAACTTTTAATGTTCGGCGCATTCACATCACTAAAGGAAAAAAATCAACAAGCGTCACCAACAACAACCAGTGAGCTCACACAATGGTTAGGCAATGTCACTGACTTTGACGTCAGAGTTACGGAAAATTCCACGTTTTGACTGCTTACAGCGCCATTTTTTACCCTGGTAGCGAGAATTGGAACCTTTTCTTTTGCATAATTCGCGAGCGCATTGCTTCATTAGCATATCTCCGAAGTTTCAGACTGCTACTCTCATTACAGCTCGTGCTGTACCACTCTGAACACCGTCACTTTAATTATAACCAACTGGTACGTTAATATTATTTATAGTTTTATTCATAATAATATTGATGGATTTGGTTTATTTTACTTCCCTTTGCGGCCACTTTTGGCTAATCGCGAAGATGAGGGTGATGACATTTCTGAAGGGATACTCCCAAGAACACCCATGCTCAGGCTGGGCTTCGAACCCGGGGCCCCTGGAGTCGCAGAGTTGTGCATAATAACATGTAAATTAATTATTGTTGTATTGTTATTACGTATTTCATGAATAGGTGAAAAGTATGGTATCAAAATGGATATAACAGCACGTATTCATTATCTATATGGAGGCACATAGTGGTTCGGATCCAGTCCAGAAATATTTTTATTTCCCTAAGCAATACACAAAATATGGTTACATAGAAAGATTATTGTTTTATTGTATGTATACGGATGGATCAAAAAGTAGTCAAACTCTTTCGGAGGTATGCGCTTATGCCCTGGTACCTGAAAATTAACCCAGGGCGTCAGTTCCGCGAATTTTTTACGGATTCCCCCGCTTTTCTTTGATTCATTCTTTATTTTCCATTTTTCATTACAATAATTCACTGTGACATTGACATGAATGCCCCAGTGTGAAGGACCAAATTTGTTCGGTTTTCCTGAACAAAGTTGGTTTTGCATCATTCTACAAGGTAAGAAGATTAAGATAAAGGTTAGTAATAGTAGGAAGTAAATATGTGATAGTGTTTAACATTAATATTATTTATGATCACAGATACGAAATTACATAAGTGTGTAATTGGGTGGGTAATGTTTTCTTAGGATAAGTTTTATTGTGTGTCGTGTGCATTAGTGTTGATGAATGAGATGAGGGATAGAGATTAACATGATTCTATGAATGTTAAGCAGGGTCTATGTTATAGTATGTTATGTTTGAGATAGTGAGAGTATTATTGGCTTTGAGATGTAAGTATTAATACTAGGAAGGGATATGAAAGAACGAGTGGTGCCTGATACAAGGAGACTTGCGGGAGACCAGCAAGAGTTGGTCGGCCTGGGATGAACATCGGTACGACGGTTGGTACCCGGGACATCATCAGGAAGGAAAGAGGTAGGGAGAGATTTCCTGGGAAGTATCGGGTACTTTAGTACGTTCGGTTGTGGAAATATGGAGAATTGTCAAGAATCAGTGTGTTTAGTAACGAGAATAAAGAAGAGGGTGTAAAATTACAGTTTAAGAAAGAAACGAAAAAGAAAAATCTGGGTTAAATTCGGTTGGTTCACTGTAGGTCCAGTCCCGATTAGCCTTACTGTGCATAAAGTGGACTTAAAACACCAAATCAATCAATCATTAATTATCTATAGGACTTTTCCACTCTTACGGCGGCCGGTCGTAGTTCTGGCAAGGGAAGTGTGGAGCGGGGATTACGCCGCAGACCAACCAACCAGTCAACAGCGGTGGCACAGAGAGACACAAAGCGGCGGGAAGAAGTACTACGTGAACCTCGTTCTACAGGCTGCTGCGTTTCTTATCGCGCTGGATTGGTAGCTTCCCTGCTCCCCACTTCCCTTTCTAGTATTAGGAACGGCCGCCGTAACAGTGGAAAAAAAGCTTTAGCTTACGTTTCGTTAAGTTGAAGTTGGATTGTTGTTTTACGTCCACTTTATGCACAGATAGGCCAATCGGGACTGGACCTACAGTTTAAAGTGGGATCCGAACCACTGGGTAATGTGCTTCCACCGGGTATCGGCAACGACGTTGTCATTACAACTACACCACCATCGGGGAGGCCTTACGTGTATAAAAGCAACTGTCCTGGCGAGGAACTTAATGTCAAAAAGACAAAGAACAGAATATTTATTGAAAAACAATGTTAAATACATTTGACGAAAACTAAAGTCTGTAATTAGCCTAATAGTTTATGCATACCTTCAGGCTAACGAAGTTCTATGGACACGTGTGTCACATGTGAAAGATGAATTGATTCAAATCAGGTTGAATTAAATCAAGTTTTAATCAAATGTTTTATTTATTGTTTTTTTTTAAAAAAAATCACTAATTTAAATCACTTTAAAGAAATAGTTTATAGAATAATGTGCATAAGGATTTTGTAAATATCAGAATCACTTTGGGTGAAAGTACATTCATCTCATAATCATTTAATGATGTTTATTAGGCTCTACGAAAGAATAAAAGGAAAGAAAACAAAATATATGTACTGATGGGGTGAAGCTCATACGATAGGAAATGTAATACGTAAACTGTAAATACAATTAAATTTCTCATGATTAAAAATTCAATTTTTTTATAGGCAAAAATAGCAAAAAAATTGTGTACAATAATATACAAAATACTATTCATGTTGAACAGTAAATAGTGTTTTTATCATTAAACTGTAAATAAACATGACAGCTAATATTTTGCGAACTATCATTTAAAAAAAAATCACCAAAATTCAGCTACAAAAACTAAAAAAATATTTTAAGTTACAATTAAATTGTAAATCCAGAATGTTTTATTTTCTGTGGAAGAAAAGTCACTGAAATTATTATGGTTTCATTAATACACTCAACAAACATTTCCATAGTAGGTTCATATATACAGTTTCAGAAACAGAAAAATGAATATTTCTTTAATCACACTGTTCAAATATTCTACAGGGCCGTTTACCAGAAAAGCCATTCTATAAAAAATATGTATCTGACGTCAAAAACCAAACAATCAAGTTTAAACTTTTTTAAAAAAAAATCAAAAAAATGATTTAAATAAAAAATCTGATTTACATTTAAATAAAAAAATATTTTTAAAATAAAAATTATGATTTTTATCCACCCGTCACATTTGATAGGTGGTGATAGGTAGCTCCTCTCCAATAGTAACAGTTTCCTTATTTCATGTCAAGGACTGTTCTGCTCGGCATGGGACGATTGTAGTCTTTGTGCACAGTATCTCATACACAAAGCTCAGAATGCACTAAATCAAGTTTGATGCACGCTGACACAGTTAAACGTGTATTTTTTCTTCCTCAAAATGATCGCGTGTGAGCTTCTCAATTAATGCACTACTAGTGGATCACACGCAACAGCAGCTGATATTACGACTCCATCTAATTGAGTCATTTGACATTTGAAATCTTACATTTCGCTTTTCTTGTTAAGACGTTCAATTTTAGTATATGACGCAATTGTGATTCTTACGAAGAGGTTATTGGCTAACCTGTGGGCATTAGGGTCGTTCAGAAATCCAGATATACGAGTTTCCATTCTCCACAAGGCTATTTTTATTCCTTGACATGTAACTAAAGAATACTCCAAATTTTATTTCAAATAAATAATATTTAGGGCTCGCCACAATTTGCAATTTTTATCTATAGTTCAAATCACAAACCCTGACACCTTCTGTAAACAAAACCACCTGCATGCAGAAAGCATTGCAAACTCATAGAAGTAAAATAATCCACACGAAAATCCAGCGTTGTTACAGGATTCATTACGTAAGGTAAAACAATGGCCAATTTGTAGTATGGGATACGCTGCCGCAAATGACGTCTCACTTTTAACCCAATGCTCTTTCTTTTTTTACTTATTGCTTCACCTTTATGGTTAACTCTTTGCACCAGTAATCATTTCCCATAAATTTGGCTTCTTTCTTTGAATATATTTTACTTGCATTTTTTAGACAAAATGACATAACATGGTAATGTATATTTCTAAGGTTTGATATAGATAGGAGTGTATTTGAAATTTGTTTGTACATTTTATGTAAATTGTATCTTATGTAAATAAAATATATAATGGGCATAAACAGCCATATGCATTGCTGTAAGTCCAATAAATATATTGATGATGATCAAAACAAGACAAAAAGTTCGTAAATTTATTGCGGTTGGAAACTTTGACAAGCATCCTAATAACGATTTTTGTTCCGCCAAATATAGTGCACTTCGTAAAATAACTTGGTGACATGGCAAGGCAAGATAAGTGTGAACATTTTGTAGTAATATAACTTTCAATGAGCTTAGAGATTTGTGTACATAATGATATTTTATAACATTGGTTATTTTCTAAAAATAATCATGTGAACAGCAAGGAAGTAGTGCAACTTAGTAATATTGCCTGACTTAGCCTTAGAAAAATAACATGCCGAGTTCTATGCGTGAGGGAAAGTCTCCGTTTACTCCGAGCTTGTTTTCAAAACACCAGCAAGGACAGCCTTTGAAAAGGGGTGAGAAACAGATTCTACTCAATATTTATGTAACGTTCTGTCAGTAGTATCCTGAGAAACCAGTAAATGAAGTGGTTAAGTTGGTATCCCAGTGCAGTGGTGTGTCAGTGTCTGCAGTTTTAAGGGTTATGAAAGAGAGAATGACCGGGAGAGTAACAATGTATGCGGCTGCATATTCGTCTGATGTTTTGAGAACGGGTTCTCACATTCAGAGGCTCTTATATAAAATGAATAGGTGCGGCGAACTATGAGTGTAACAGCAGATGATTGCGGTCATGGATCAGCTGACGCGGAGTGATACATCGAATCGGTGAGACCGTTTGTTTACAGAAGGTCTCAGGGATGGTGATTTAGACCTTAATTAAATTGCATGTATCTCTTATTTAAGAGCTGTGAATTTTGAAACGTATGACAACGTATGCATTACCATAGTGACAAACTGATTTAGTTTGTGAACAGAACGAGACACGTGAAAACAATAGCCTGCCTGATGAGACGGAAAATATTCCAGAATGTTGTTAGTATACCTTACATACCAAACACATTTGCCAAATTCCATTCTGTTACAAGTCAATTCGATTCTCATGAGAAATATTGAGCTTATCCGCCGTGCTTCCAATATGGCGCCGTTAGCTACCGTGTCAATGATCTGCAGAAAACTTAATATGTTGTAATTGATGTTAGTAGTGTTGTAAGAAAGATATATGTCCTACACCAAGCTATTGTCAATTGGTTCTTTATTTAGTGAAATCTTGAATTGATCCGCCATTTTTCGATATGGTGTACTTAGCCGCAAGGTGATTGATCACCGGAAACTTTTGATATGTTATTATTAATGTTATAAGGAAGCTATGCAGCAAATTTCAGCTTGTTATAAATTATAGTTTCCTTATTTCGAGAAAACATTCATTGTCGGCCATTTTTCAATATGGCGGACTTAACGTATGTTGTTATTAATGATATAAGGACGTTTTGCACCAATTTTCAGCTTGTTATGAATTATAGTTCCCTTATATTGTGAAAACTTTCATTGCCCGCCATTTTTAATATAGCGGACTTAGCGTACGGGTGATCGCCGGGGTCTTTTGGTATGTTGTTATTAATGATATAAAGACGCTACATACCAATTTCAGCTTGTTATGAAATAGTTAATTTATTTTTTCTATTTTGACTGTACTATAAAAGGTAGTAACTGGTAAATTAACACAAAGGGGGATATCAACCAATTGTTGCATAGTTATCCCCAAGTCTTAGGCATTTTTACACTTAGTGATTTTTCTCTGTGGGAGATTTTAACGAAATATCCCCTATGATATATTGTTAGCAGTCTATGCATATCAGTTTGTTACTAGAGACAATGAATTGTGACAATGCACAATTTTCAGCGAGAAACTTCACCAGTATATTATTGCGCCATCTTTTGGGCAAATAGATCAAATAGTTGAAAATGTGTATAGTACGTATGGTCTTTGCCGAAGTGATTCAAGGTCCATGATTATCGTGATCATATGAGGAATGGGTCCTTTTTACTTTTTCCGGAAGCCCTAGATCAGATAGATCGTTTCAACAACGTTTAGCTTGACACAGCTAAATGTGCAATTTTGTTATCTTGAAATGATTTTTCCAAATTGATGCATTTTAGTGCATGACCCGGAACATCGGTTCATATAAATACCCTTTTATACATTTTTATATAGCTATATTTTGACACACTAAAAAGTGCATCATTTTCAGTTTATGCACGTTAATGTGTTATTGAAGTCAAAATATATGTGTCAATTGACACGTTTTGGGTTCTGTGTGATGTGTGTGCTTACACTAGACGCCATTCAGCCTCTTTCTCCAGATTAATCGATAGAAGGGCAGAAAGGGACGGCAAAAAAGAACCTGAGTAGCGCTAGTCTCAAGAATGTAGGCTAGGGGCTGCCAAAGAGATGCTGTGTTCACAATAAAGAAAAATATGACGAAATTTCACATAAAGCTTCATTATATGTTTTAGCACTTTAAATTATAATTTGCAGTAAGGCATGTAAGTCGAGAGGGAGGATCATACCGGTCCATCGACCCCCTCCCCTCCCCGGTAAATTGACATCGTTTATTTTAAGTTACGAAATATCAAACAGCTTCCAAATTTTATTTTTAGTAACAGAAATACAGTTAATTTGTGTTCGAATAGAATAACAAAAGTAAAAAATGCATTAGATTCAGTGTAAAATAAAGAAACTAGGTGTTATGTTTTCATATGTACGATAATTAATAGAATAAATGTTCCCTTGGGTTTTCAAAATTCCAAAAATTAGAGATTTATATGAGAAGTTAAACCAAATAAACTTTATTATTAAAATTTCTCCAACTTTTAAAGCTTTTCTTGAACGAAGCATGTAAAAGTTTTCAACAGGTAATTATACATTTCAGAACACTAACTGTGTGACATGTAAAACGGTAAGGAAACAGACTTGTGCTGGACCGAGTAGGAACGTCTTTCCAACGACATAATAATAATTAATAATACATAATAATAATACATTTTATATAAAGTCACTCATTTTTATTAGATTATTATTGTTATTATTACTTAAAATTAGTTATTTCCATGATAATAATAATTATCATGGTTATAATTTCATCTATTCAAGTTGAGAATTAATTGGGGGTACGAAGTATAAAACAAGGGGTACTCAAGCCCCCTTCGTATCCCCTGGCGCCGTCCTATGACGACAAATTCAAGAAACAATTTCAATAATAGGTACGGGCCTAAGAACCTTTGCTTTACTGTAGGTTTTTGGAGATTAGTAGCACTTATTGTAATTACTACAAACTACAAAAAATTACAGTACAGCGGCGAAGCGATGACGTGCGAGCTATCGCGAATATCCTTGGCAACGCGGAGAAGGTCGCGGGAATAGGAAGGCGGAGCCTGGCCTCTTCCTAGAATACGCTAACGACAGAAAAGAGAAGATAATTAAGCAAAACAAGAGAAGCGGTAATTAGCGAGGAACGTAGTGGAGACAGACAAGCAGGAATCGAAAGATTGTGCGACGCCTCCCAAGGTTGTGGCAGCTTTTGTCTTTGCTTCCCGTGTGGAGACGCGTGTAGCCGTTTCCCCTCCTATCTCCTTTCATGCTCATTTACACCCACTAATTAGGTTTTCTCTTCTTTCCTCGTTGTCTTTGCGTTACATGAAGCTCCAGATAAACAGGAGGCGACATGTGTCGGTTCACCTTGACTGGTGGGCTCCGTATGGGGTATGTTATGTTTAGGATACCCAGAATCTCGGTCTTGTGAAATTGAATTGGGTTGCCAATGTTTGTCAATTGGACTTCCTTTCTGAAAGTTGCTGTGGGAAAGAATCTACATAAAGGCAAAGGGAGACGTACAGAGAGAGACAAGAAGACAGAGAGATAAGATAGTGACAGACAAGGAGAGCGAGATAGAGAGAGAAACGAGATTGACAGACAAATACAGAGAGAGAGAGAGAGAGAGAGAGGCAGACGACAGACAGAGAAACGATAGAGACAGACAAATAGAGAGAGAGAGGCAGACGACAGACAGAGAGAAACGAGAGTGACAGACAAATAGACAGAGAGAGAGGGGGCAGAGATAGACGACACAGAGAGAGATGAGTAACAGACAAATAGAGAGAGAGAGAAAGAGAGAGAGATGCAGAGATAGACGACACAGAGAGAGAGAGAGAGAGAGAGAGAGAAACGAGAGAGATAGACAAATAGAGAAAGGGAGAGACGGACAGAGAGATTGGGAGAGACGCATAGTCAGAGGGAGAAAGAGAAAAAATGGTAAGATTATCGGCGACTGCGAACTAGAAGAGACAACGAGAAAAGAGGAACAGAGAAGGAGAAAAACAGAAAGAGACAAAGAAAAGAGAAAGTGGGGGAGATACATAGTAGAAGAAGACTGAAAGAAAAACAAGAAAGAAGAGAATAGCAGAGACAGTGTAGTAGACATATTGACACATACAAATAGAGAAAGAGAGAGAAAATTATGTCACAGAAAGAGAAGAGAAACAAAATCGATGAAAAATGAGGATGAAAAACAAGGAGAGCGAACAAGAGAAGAAACAGACAAAAGAGGGACAGAGAAGAGAGAAATAATAGAGAGGAACGGGAAAGGAGAAACGAAGAGAGGAGAGGAAAAGAGAAACAGGGAGAAGAGGAAGAAGAATAAAAGGAAAACAAAGAAGATGATAATGGCAGACGTGGAAGATGGTACATAGACAAACATGCATAGAGAGAGATAGGAGTGGAGGGAGAGGAGGAACTGGCACAGAAAGAGAAAGTGAAGGGGGAGAGAGAAACAAAGTGAATGGAGACACAGAGAGAAGAGGAACAGATAATGAGAGATTCAGAGAAAGAGAAGGAGAAAGAGAACTGACTTCTTCCATTATTTTTCATAATTTTGTGCTGCATTTTGGATGTATTTTATTTTCGGGGGCCCAAGCGAAAGTTCCCAGAGCCAGAGGCGTATATTCGGGGCTATCTAGGCTATCTGCGAAGCCCAGACTCAGGGAATAAAATACAGAAAAAATATCTATCAGAAAACGTGCATAAAATTGTTCATTTCAATAAGAAGATTAACCAGATTTCTTAGAAGTTGGAAACATTGCCCGCTTTCTTTGAATTCGCGAAACGCCTGGCCCAGCTGGTGAGCAACTCCACGGGGGTGACGGGTAAGCTTGATAGGGCTCCGATCAATGTTGCAAACCAATTTTTCCCACCATGTAATTTTCCCAGGATCGGGGAATTGTGGAGTCAAACTGTTACAGGAGAGAGAACAGGGTTGCATATGGCGGGGAAAAAACGCTCTGAACTTCCTCAACAGTCTGGGTCAATGTTGCAAACCAATTTTTCAGAGCATGTAATTTTCCCAGGAATTTGGAATTTTGAAGCGAAATTATCGCGGGCAAGGGGAAAGTGTTTTGTGGCAGGGACAAGAACATCATTGAACGCTTGCAGAGGAGTTGAAAAAGAGGTCGTTGACCTTCAAACAACTAGAGATACAGTGGGAAGTAGAAAATTGTTGGTTGAACGGGAATTTATTTATTTATTTATTATTAAACACAACAGGCGAATGCCCAATTACAGTGTTCTAAATATCTTGCTTTGAGTTTGTAAATTTACAGTTTGATAAGAAATAGTATTGTGCAGAAATGTAAGTAAACATAAAACAATACAACGTATTTACATTCAGTATTTCAGATCTTTAGCACCATATACAATATAGGGTTAGTCAAAATTATGTTAACATTAATTGATTTCAAAACTGCTAAAGATATAGGTTTGGAAGTTAACAAAGAGAAAACTAAATATATGCTTACAGGCCGAAACCAAGTGTTAGGTAATAATCAAAATCTAATTATTGATAACAACTCGTTTGAACCAGTTTCCAAATTTAAATACTTAGGAGTAATATTAACAAATGAAAATTATATTAAAGAGGAAATAAAAAGTACGCTTAATTCAGGAAATGCATGTTACTTCTCTCTTCATAAACTTTTGTCTTCTCGTTTAATATCTAAGAAACTAAAAGTTAAAATATACAAAACAGTAATTTTGCCTGTAGTATTATATGGATGTGAAACTTGGTCCCTTACATTGAAAGAGGAACATAAATTGAGAGTATTTGAAAATAAGATCCTTAGGAAAATCTTTGGACCTAAAAGGGATGAGGAGACAGGTGAGTGGAGAAGGTTACATAATTTAGAACTCCATAATTTGTATTCATGTCCAGATATTATTAGAATAATTAAATCAAGAAGACTTAGGTGGGCAGGCCATGTGGCACGAATGGGAGAGGAAAGAGGAGTTTACAGGATTCTTGTTGGGAAACCTGATGGTAAGAGACCTGTAGGAAGGTCAAGACGAAGATGGAGGGACAACGTTGAGATGGACCTAAGGGAAATCGGTAGGGATGGAAAAGAGTATATAGAACTTGCTCAAGATAGGGAAAGATGGAAGGCCTGTGTTGCTGCAGCCATGAACCTTCGGGTTTAAGAAGGCTAGAGAGTTAGTTAGTTAGCTAATTGATTGGTTTATCCCATTTAATGTTAACATAATTTTGACTATATATATGTGAGATACTAATATAATATATTATAAATTACATAAAATATGGAAATAAAATAAACACAGTATAAATCAAGGATATGAATTTATTTACATTGAAGAAATACATTAATTATGTGTGTAATAAAAGACCTGTAAATAATTGACACTCTAGAAAGTACGTACATATATGTAATTGAGTATAAACTACGAAAGAAATATATATATTTACAAAAATTGCGTTTATGTTTACATTGTTGACATTTATTCTTCCATTCATTGAATAACTTTTTTGAATGTCCCAATAGACATGTGAAATACATCTAATTTTGGTTCCCTTTCGGAACATCTGTTGTATAGTTCACACATTCTGCTGATAGGTGATTTATTTATAATGTTCGATCTTCTGTTACTACAGTAAAAGAGGCCCCCTTTGGATCGTGTCTTGGAGATAGGAACACCTATGTGTATTTGTTCTAGAAGATGTTGCACTTGAATATTATTGTTCATGATTTTGTATAAGAAACAGAGCAAGTGAATCTTCCTTCTTTTGCTGAGAGAAGGCAGGTTGTGTTGTTTACAGAGGGAAGGGTATGATTCGTATCGGGGATATATGCCTGTTTCTTTATAAGTGGCGTACCTTACGAACTTAGACTGTAGCATTTCTATTTCATGCGCGTACTTTTTGTCCTGAGGAGCCCATATTTCTGCTGCATATTCTACTTTGCTTCGGACTAAAGTGTTAAATATTATTTTCATTATTTCTTTGTTCATAAACTCTTTACTCATTCTAATTGCGTACCCTATGTTCCTGTGGGCCTCATTTACGACCCTTTCAACATGTGTTGCAAATGTAAGTTTTGAATCAAATGTAACTCCTAGGTCTCTCATCTCGTTAACCCTTTTAATTTTTGTGTTATTTATTTTGTAATTGAATTCAATTTGCTTTCTGTTGCGCGAGTATGTCATCGCGCAGCATTTTTCTATGTTCAGATTAAGATCATTTATTTCGCACCATTTTGTTACTGTATTGATTTCATTTTGTAACGATTTGCAGTCATCAATATTACAAATATAGCCCTACCGAATTTTAAGTCATCCGCGTATAAGAGTCTGAATGAGTCACACAGCTACTTTGGTAAGTCATTCATTAGAATTATAAACAACAGAGGTCCGAGATTCGAACCCTGGTGGACTCCTGAGAAAACTGCGAATTCTTCTGTTAAAATTCCATTATAAGATATGTTCTGCTTACGGTCTTTTAGATAAGAAGCAAAGAAATTTAGTACGAATTTGGAGAGGTTTACCGAAATGACAAGGGCCAGTTCTAGTCTAGATCGCGTCGAGTGGTCTTGGTGCGTGGAATTTATTTAGAGGCAGCGTGTGAATACGGTAGTGAGTGGATTGTTTTTTTGTGAATGATATGTGCTGTGTGTTGTGTAGTGAACTGAAATGAAGGACATAATTAACAAGCTGTCTTTTCGGCTTACGAATGACGATAAGCTTCAAATCGTTGTGGATTTTTAATGTCCACTTTATGAACAGATAAGCTAATGGGGATCGGACCTACAGTTAAAGTGGTATCTAAACCACCATGCATCGAACCCGGGACCCTTTAGTTTCAAGGCAACGACGTTATTACTGCACCAACAAGGAGTACCCGAACTTGAGATCGTGAAAATAGGTTGAAATTTTATTTTTATTCTCGTATATAGGCCTACATAATATTTCACAATATAGGCCTCTAATTTATGCAAATAAGAATGAAATTATTGAAATCCTTTCATTACTGACAGTGTATATTTCCATGTTTTATTTATGAGGTATATATTTTTAATCAGAGTCACATCACTTCAACCCGCCACTCCAAATGAGTTAAAAAAACAAAAACATGGTGCGATAGCCCAGGTTCTTAACCCAGTATACGCCACTACCCAGAGCCGATTTGACACACACAGACACACAATGTGGCATTACAAAAATCAGTGGATACACACAATGAACTCTTTCGGGTTAACACGAGGGCTTGATTGGCTCGAAAAAGGTGTATTATGGTACTAAATTGAAAAAAAAATAGCCAAAAAAATGAGAAAAGAACAACCATAAAGTTTGTTTTCAAAGAGAAAAAACACAAGAGATCAGCGCGGCACCGAAATAAGGTACCCAGTTAGGAGAAAAGGGGAGGATCCATTGGCGATCTGCTTTTGTTTCTGATCTTCCGGGCGTCCACACAGGCAACTAACTGTCAGAAATAATGGTCTGTTGTAAAGCAATTGAAGAATGAAGGAAGAGGATAGCAAACTGCCATCTTCACCCCCTCGGCCCTCTTCCGAGGCATATCCTCCAGGTAGACCTTGGCGGTACCTGTCAAAACCTTGTCGGCACCTTTTACCCGCCATCAGTGGCCATCGGTGGTGGTCGGTGGCCCTGATGACGGGCTGAGGAATTGCAAAGGCGGCGAGAGTCTTTCTGGGGAGAGGTAGAGGGCGACTCTGAGGGGAGGGGATGGGGGTAGTTGCACTTCTTGGAGAAACAAGAAAGCAGATTGTAAAAGTAATCAGCGTTATTGCTTTTATCATTAGGGCATTGTAAAAGTTTTCGAAATCTGTCTGATCTGCAGGCACACTCTAGTCCATTGTGCTTTCCTTTGTTGGAAAGGTAGACACTCTGAAGCAAATCCTCTAATGATCTGATGACAAACGTCCTTGGATTTGTGTGTAACGTCGCAGATACACAATATTTTCATAGACTTATATCATCAGCATAAGTAAATTAGGAAGACTTCTGTGCACGCATGGTAGAAGAAAGGTGCTACAGGGTACTTTATTTGGGAAACCTGATAGTAATAGACCTGTAGGATAGCCAGGAAAAGAGGAAGGACTTTCTCTATACTTCTTTTCTCTCTCTTTCCCTCTTTCTTCTCTCTCTACCTCCCTCTCTCCCCTAGACGGGCCTCCCCGATGGCGCAGTGGTAGTGTCGTCGCCTTGTAATCAAGGTGTCCCGGGTTCGATATCGGGTGGAGGCACATAGTGGTTCGGATTTCACTTTAAACTGTAGGTCCAGTTCCGATTAGCCTTACTGTGCACAAAGTGGACTTAAAACATCAACTCAAACCAAACCCAACTCTCTCTCCTAGAGAGAGAGAGAGGAGATTTTGAAAGAGGAGATAGAGGAGAGAAAGAGAGGAGAGATAGAGAGTATTGAAGAAGAATATAAAAGAATATAAAAGAAGAAAGAAAGAGGAATTGAGTGAGAGAGAGAGAAAGATAGAAAGAAAGAGAGAGGAAATTAGAAGCAA
The DNA here is from genome assembly GCF_977018435.1 of Lepisma saccharinum. Classification (NCBI taxonomy): domain Eukaryota; kingdom Metazoa; phylum Arthropoda; class Insecta; order Zygentoma; family Lepismatidae; genus Lepisma; species Lepisma saccharinum. The sequence continues at coordinate 112,535,211 of NC_139229.1, read as the reverse complement.
GGCAAGAAAGAAAGAGAAGGGGGAGATAAGGTAGGCGAATTATCCATCACCATTTTCATTCAGTCTGCACTCTACATTTTGATCTTGAATTGAAATGAAAACGTCAATTTGTAGAGGACAATACCCGCTTCTCGTCAACAGAATTTCATTCCTTAAAACACCACAGGACTTAGCAAGTTCAAGTTGAAAGTATTAAGCGTGTCCTGAAGAATACGCTCTTGGATTTCAGTAAGAACATGATCCAATGACGGAAAGAAAATTGATTTCCGATAATATTCCTCAGGAGTTGCGTGAGCGCAATTGTCTCCGTTCCTTTCATGATTTGGTGTTCTTGGTGTTTTAAAACTGAACCATCGTTGTTTATGTCGACGGGTGCCCTTTGTCAGCGAGTTGAGAGAGAGAGCGAGAAAGGCTCGTGTCACGTAGGAACAAATAGTAGCTAATCGAGAAGATGAGGATGAGTGATGCCCTGGCCGGGATTCGAACCCATGAGCGAAATATGAATGAAAACTGGGAAGTATTTACTTCGATTATTGAGGATCTCATGGGAGGAGGATCGGTTGTCTTCACAACATCCCTTGGTCGTTCCTTGTCGCGTTCAACCAAAATAGCCTTGAGAGTCACTGAAATGAACCCATAGGCTACTAACTAAAACTGCTTGTGTGCTTATCGTCGCAGCCTTGTAATCAAGGGGTCCAGGATCAGATACCGGTGAAGGCCCATAGTGATTCTGATCCCGTTCTAAGCTGTAAGTCCAGTCCCGATTAACCTATCTGTGCAAAAAGTGGACTTAAGGCAAAAACTCAAACTGAGTTATTGAGCTTATTCAACAGTGGTGTCTGCTGAAGCCCTTTGGAGGGCGATCTGGATTTCGAGTCCTGGCTTTTACATGTGCGTTGCTTTATGGAAGTCCCTTCGTGAATTTCATATAATCATCATCCTTCATTTTAATCCCTGCGATTAGCCAGCGATGAAGATCTTGGTCCTCAGAGGGACACAACAGATCGTAAAAGGGTCTGCTGTATTATATTTCCGTTACTTGTGGATGTGCATTTATAGTTTTACTGTAGAAAACCTTACTCGAGTTACCTCAAAATTTATGAAGTATAGGGTACTTTGCTGGTCAGAAGGATTAACTTGCACCAAGAACCGCTCCCTTGGCATAGTCGTTACAGCAAGTCCAGTTGAAATTATCCTGTTTGTCCATAAACTGTCAAACAATAGGAAAAGCCACAGATGAAAAGCCTGGTTGAGTTACAAGAACCATCGATCGAATTTAAAGTGATTGATTATAAATTGTGTCTGAGTGTACTACCATAAATATGTTTTGGAAACTGAATCAGGAAGCACAAACTTATCAACTTTTTACAGTATAGATGACGCGGAGTAAGAGATTTTAGAAATATCTTCTCCACACATTGAATTTTGTAAATATAGTAATCTATCCACCTAGTACATGTCCATACAAATGTTTCCAAATAAATGTATTAACTTAACAGATATTTTTAAGACTAACACAAACACTTTTTAAAACTAAAAGTGCGATTTTGCAAAAGAATAACAAGGATTTCCATTTTTCACAAAACTTTGACGTATTGTATATTTTGTATTTGTATCGATATTGTAATTTTTCATTCTTGTGCTCGATTGATTGTGAACATATTTGTAAATTTGAAAACGAAATCCAGAAGGAATGAAAAGGGGAGGGTGGGTAATTCATGGCTTCCTACTTGTTCCGAAAAGAGTTGTTACAAACCATATATTTCAGTACCACAAGCCACAGGATTGAAAGAAAGGAGTTTCAAAGAAGAAACATAGATGGAGGTACAAGATAAAGGAATATAAATACATTGTTGGAGGATAAATATCGAATTTAGTGAAAGTAGAAAAATGATAAGAAGGTGTATAAAAGATGAAAACAATGTACAAAAATATACGTTAGATGAAAATGAAAATAGAAGTGGTTTTCATTTTTCAACAAGTTAAAGCGTACGGTCAATTGTTGGGAACACCTATGAAAGTATAAAAGTGTTAGCCGAAGTGAAAATTCAGTAATCGAAGCATTTGTCTGATCATATCAAGGACGAATACTGTTGTAACATCATACTTACATACATACATGTAGTAATTTAAGGTAGGTATTGTAATTTGGATGTCATTATGTAGGTATTAAATAAATGCATACCTACGATAAACGTATTACAGTAAACCCTCGTTAACACAAACTCGCTTAAGACGAACACTCGGTTAACATGAACAAAATGTTGGTCCCGGCAGGGATGTACCGGGTGTCCGAGAAGTGTTTGTATGAAAACAAAAATTAACTGTATCCGCTATATGCAACATAGACATGAAAAAATAGTACCAAAATGTTCGGAAACTATTCAAGTTTTTTTTTGTTTCAGATTTCTGTACCGTTGCAGTAGTGTAGCAGTGACAGTGTACACAAATCAGAAAAAGGCTGAGTGTGTCCTGTGGTTTCACGAGAGCAGGTCACAAAAAACAGTGCAGAGACAGTTTCAAACATCGTGCGTATCTGGGGTAAAGAGCCCCCTCATGAGGTGAGGAAGTCGACCATGGGCAACCCGAAGGTGAACGTTTGGTGCGCGCTGCTGCATGACAGAATAATCGAACCATTCTTTTTCTGTGAGGACACCGTAACATCTGGAGTGTATCTCGACATGTTGCAATTGTTTGCTGTTCCTCAATTGCTAGAATACCACCCAGATGTTATCTTTCAACAAGACGGTGCACCGCCACATTGGAGTCTGGAGGTTCGTTCCTACCTTGAACAGACATTTCCTGGAAAATGGATTGGTCGAGATGGACCGACGGCGTGGCCTGAACGATCTCCAGACATAACCCCTTTAGATTTTTTCTATGGAGTTATGTGAAAGACAATGTCTACAGAACTCCTGCATCCGATCTTGCAACTCTGCAACAACGGATAACCCAAGTCATCACATCAATCCCTCCTTTGATGTTGGCTAATGCATGGCGAAAAGTTGAATTTCGACTAGATGTACTCCGTGCTACCAAGGGTGCTCACGTGGAGATTTATTGATTTCTTTCCTATTGCCAATAAAACTTGAATAGTTTCCGAACATTTTGGTACCATTTTTTCATGTCTATGTTGCATATAGCGGATACAGTTAATTTTTGTTTTCATACAAAGACTTCTCGGACACCCGGTATTATATATAGAAAGTTTTATTGGTTAACGCGAATTTCGGTTACCACGAATTACGAACTGTTTTTTAGTCCGTTCCGTCATTAGATCTCATTTAACACGAACTTTCAAAGGTTTTCATAATTTTTTGCTGTCCTCTGTCTTTCCTGTGCTAGGTATGTAAGAAATCGCTCAACAATCTCTATCATCTTGTCAACAATCAACTTATACAGTATTGTAACGAACAGATTCAGATCAACAATGTGTTCAAATGTGTTTTTCTATTCTTTAAAACATAGCCAGTACTAGTAACATCAAGTTTAAAACTTTGGTGCAATTCCTCGACAATCTCAATCATCGCGTCAACAATGAGCTTATACAATTTAACCAACAAATTCAGTTGTGTGTTCAGATGTGTTTTTCAAACGTAGCCAGTACGAGTAACATGAAGTTGCAAGCAGTAAGACGGGAGTCATGGCCAAGAGGAAGCAGACAGGCATACATCTGCAAACAAAACTGAAAATCCCCAGTTAGCACGAATTTTTTTAACACGAACCCTTGATTTTTCGGCCCCTTGGGATTCGTGTTAATGAGGGTTTACTGTATTTAACAGAAATGCTTACAGTATTTAAAAATAAGACTATTATTTTTCTTATTTAAAACAGTATGTGATATGGTCAAGGTTTTATTGTGGACTGGAATATAGAGGGAACCAGAGGGTAAAATTAGAGATGGCAGGGTGGTAAGTGAGGGGGTGGAAAGAATCTACCACGTACACTCCAAGAACGCGGATTTCGGTCGTTTCCAAAAACACAAAACAGGCAACGAAAAAAATTGCCACGATCGAACTGCATATTTTCCAAACCCCGATCGTGACCTTGCTTTAAACTTAGCAGCAACTCCACCACAAAGTCTGGCAAATGGAGGTTGGGAGTAAGCGATGCTACCCAACCGAGGCAAGTAAACATAAATCGACACTTACGAATGCATGCCCTCAGCGATCACAAAGCCAACGACCTAGGAGAATATGTAACGTGTACGTTTCCTCTATGGTTATCGCTTTATCATGTCCTACATCCCACGAATTATTACGGATAATGTTGTGGTTTTTTGGCAGTAATGATCCGCGTTCGAAACGGTCACAGGCACGTACGCGTTTAACAGCAGGTGCACACGATGTGGAGCAGACTCCCCCCCCCCCTCCCACCTCTGGCAGTTGTGTTATCACCAGAGGCTGAAAGCCGGAATCCAGAGCTTACTTTAGTAAGATTTTTACGACGCTGGCGTGCTTTATTCTTGCGGTTTCTTCTCGGATTGTGTGGCGACGTAGTTTGACCTTCGCCTCTGTCTTTTGCCCCAAATTGGGTGCAATTTCCCGGCAAAGCTCGCTTCAGGGGAAGGCAGGGGGGGTTCTGATGAGAGTTTATTGCTCTGCGGGTTCCCTGATAAGGCATGTACTTCCATTTCGCTCGCTTTCCAACATGATGGAAGTCCATGATCGAGCTATTTTTTTTTGGTTTGTTTGTTTCGTATTCTCAACCATTGAGGTACGACTATTATTGTTCAGTTTTGAGGGTTCTGATCCTTTCATGTGCATTTTACTATGGAAAAGTTTTGGGTTGAGAGTCAATTTTAAGGACAAACTCGTCAGGAATCGAGCCATGGTTGATTGACTGATTGGTTTTGATATTATGGGTATATAAGCATATAGGCTATTTTCGCTCGTCACACAATACGAGGCAAGTCTCTTAACTAAGACAAATTTAAGGCAAGGTCTCTAACAAGAAAATAAAAGATGTGTATTAAAAACTTCCTCGCTCAATTTTTAAAACGAATTCATTCATTAGTAGCACACACAAGGACAAACGGGGCAAAACGACTCCTTAGAACAGGGGTTCCCAAACGTTTTTGTTTCACTGCGCCCTTGGTGTTTCAAGATTTTTTCTCGGCGGCCAAGTCAGAATGTAGGCCTATCTAACACTTGCAATGCTCAGTTAGTGTTTTAGTTTATTTGCCTTAAATTAAAAAATAAACACACATTTCAAATTCAGAATAATTTTACATGTAAAAAAGTACTAAATCAGCCCATATTTGGAACAATCATATCTAAAACCGTGTGTAGACTTACAAGTAAGTGTTATTTCAGTGAAAATATTGGAACACTTCGCGGCGCTCCTGTAAGTCATCGATGGGGCACACTTTGGAAACCACTGCCATAGAGGATTATCCGTGAATTCAGGCGGCAGAGCCTAGTTAGCTTGCAAGAAGCAGTTACCATGGTGTACGTACTACGTGAAAGCGAGGTTGACTTCTTGGTGCCTTACCAGAAGTTCACGCCTTATACCCCTCGAACCATGGTCTTGTTGCCTCGATGACGTTTCAACAGACTGCAAAATGTCAATCTCCTTTCCACGTAATATACCCTGGACTGCAGCTTGCAGACAAACGAGGCTCCGGCGTCTAGATTGAATTGTTGTTTTAAGTCAACTTTATGCCCAGTATGGCTAATTGGGACTTGACCTGCAGTTTAAAGTGAGATCCGAACCACTATGTGCCTCCACCGGGAATCGAACCCGCGACCCCTTGATTACAAGGCGGGGAGGCCTCCGGTGTCTGCTTGTCCTTTCATCCATTTCATCACATCACCATTCATCTTCTCTTCACGATTATCCAAAAGTTGCAGAACTAACTAACTCTCTCTCTCTCTCTCTCTCTCTCTCTCTCTCCTCTCTCTAGATTCCTCAACCGAAGGTTTATTGCCGCAGCAACTTATGCATTCCAGTTTTTCCTATCCTGGCAAGATTTAGCTGGACCACATTTCAGAAAAAAACTTCTATTCTGCATAATCTATACACTTCTATTTTATTTTTATCGTGAAATTTGCCTATTGCATTTTCACAGAGCCAGTCTGAATATGCCCATTGGCGACGCTCCTGAATTCCAATTTCGAAACAAAAGTTAATTTTACTGTTGAAGGAGTGGATTCTCTCCCTCTCTCTCTCTCTCTCTCTCTCTCTCTCTCTTTTACGTGCTCTTCTCGTCATCTTTCTCCCCATTCTGTTTCATTTGTATCTATCTGTCTCTCTCTTATTCTCGCCGGACCCTGTGGCTGAGTGGTTAGCACATCGCGCTGCGACGCCAAGGATCCCGGGTTCGAATCCCGCTCGGGCTTGGTTGTTTTGTGAATGTCCATTCATCAATTTCATCATTTATTCACTCATCCCCAGAGGCACAAAACGCGAAGTAAAATAAACTAAATCTATCTTATTCTCCTTGTTTCTGTCTTTCACTTTCTCGGCTCTCATTTCTATCTTTCCCTTTTACCCGTCTACCTTCAATTCCCTATCTACACCTACCTCTCTCTCTCTCTCTCTCTCTCTCTCTTTTCTTCTTTGGCTATGTATCTTTTCCCTCAGCTTTTTTCTCTCTTTGTGCTTCTCTTCTTTCCTGTGTCCTGTGGCCAACAACTTGGTTATTATTCCGCTCGCGATTGTTTGATTGATTTGGCTTACTTTACTTCGTTTTTCTTCCACTTTTGGCTAATCGCGAAGATGAGAATGAGTGATGACATTATGAGATTGCTGAAGGGACACTCAAAGAGCACCCATGCCCGGTCGGGATTCGAACCCGGGTCTTGTCGCTCGCGAACCGACTGTAGCCAAGCTCCATAGCGAGTGGTTAGCACAGAGCCTGGGGTTTCGGGTTATTATTGTGTACGTAAACAAATTCAGTATAACTGCCCCTTTCTATATCTCCATTAGTTAACAGTTAACTATAACCATCGTTACCGATCTCCGTACACCTGTTGGATCATTGACTTGTAATAAAAACAGGAAAAAAATGTAGTTACATTCTCAATAAATGAATTATGCGTATGGACAGAATCTATTAACGACATAGCAAGCGTTTCCTAATTTTAAACATTTCCCTTTCAAATTGATTAGACTAAACGCAAGAGCCTGTTTCGCCTAAAATGGTTGTCAGCTGTCAGCGTGGTGATAAGCCATTATGCGAAACGGCAATAGGCGAAACGAGACATAATGGTTACAGAAACTTTACTCTCGAAGTGAGGTCACCATAAAAACTCTCCCGACCGAATAGTACCAGCACAAAATTAAGTTAAAAATGAAGAACAGAGTAAAGAGAAAACACTGGAACTTTTTTATTACCTACAAAAGGCAATCCATTGTGCAAAAAAAACACTTATATGTGTAACATGAACCTTGGCATGTGAACGGAGGGCAATAAACTGTAACACAGTAGCTGCCCCAATCGTTTTTTTCATTCGCTGCGCCTCTACAGGAACACATCCGAAGGCAATTGGCAGAAGGTAATGAATGAAGCACATTGAAAGACCAACAAGAAAACAGGACTGTCAGGGGGAAAAAGAAGCAACAGACAGAGCCCAGATCAAGTTCCCTTCTGCAGCTTTCTGGACATTGCGTGGCTTTTACAACAATTATCTACATACGCTGAACGCGCAGGTGGACTCCACTGTATTCTGGTTCGACAGGTTCTACTCCGCTACTGGTGTTTGCTCGCATGACATTAGGCCGGTAGCAAGAAAGGAAGAAAAAAAAAAAGTACTGGCTACCTAGATGATTGGCTTGATAAAAAAAAAGAACTAGGGGAAAAGGAAGCAGATAGCAGTTACATTGTTGTTTTTTTTCTGTTCTTAGCGTTACACTTTCCTTCCACACGGATTCTGTGGTTGCAATTAGCTTCGCGGGTGTGGTGTGTTTTGTTATTTCGGACATGTGCTGCCATGATAGCGCTTAACTATCGATTCTGAGTAGTGGCTACAATTGCAGAAATTCAAGAGGGGAAAAGCTTCGGAATTAGTTTGAGCACGTGTTCACTTTTGCACTTGATATGTGCACGCATAACTTGGGTGTAACTCTTCTAGGCAGTGGCGTACCTGAGGGGAAGCTGTCGGGTTTGAGAATATCCCGAAATGTTTCCATAGCACCCAATATTATGGTAAATATCACTTATTGACCAAAATTAGTATTACCTAGGTATGTATTGGCGAATGTAAGGGTTATCTTAAACGACGCACATTTTGTAGACTATATATGTACCATTGTGTTTGCCCCATCACCATTTCATTAGTTCCATTATTCATCCTCATCGTCGCGATTAGTTCTGGGCTTTTTAACATGGTAGCCCAGGGTAACGTAACGTAAGAGAAGGGGAATAATTCGCCTTCAATTTAAACATATCAATTAATGTACTACACACACACATACATATATATACAGAGAATTCCGTGACATTCGCTACGAGACTCTGAGGCAAGCGGTCCGGCGTCAGCGATTGTCTTTCCCGGTGAACGGGGTCCGCGACAGTTGCACGCTACAGTCTGTTTTTCTTTTCGCTCTCACTGCCTTCGCTCTCTTCTCCATTCTGTTGACGTTGCAGACTGACGCCAGTATAATCCTCCCTGCGAAGTTGTGTTGTGTCGTGTCCGTGTGTTGAAGATTGTGGCTTAATATGGCACCACAAAAGTTTACATTACAACAAAGGATTTATCTTGTCGACTGTTACTTCGGAAAGAGGAATTGTGGAGAAGTGCAACGAAATTTCCTAGTGTTCCCGTTCCACATAGGACCACTATATTAAACCTCGTAAAAAGTTTAGAGTATCAGGGTCAGTTCTGAATAAAAGTGGAAAGAAAAATCCACGTGTTCTTACTGAGGAAAAACTCCATGAGATAGAACAGTCTCCTCGGAAATTATCCCCCGCCTCTCACAAGAAACGGGTGTTTCAAAACCCACAGCATTTAGAGCCGCTAAAATTCTTAAATTTAAACCCTAAAAAATAAAGTATACACCATCAGTGACTTAAAAGACAGTATTGTACGAGAAATCGGGAGAATTACAGTAGACGAACTTGCACGTGTAAATGCCAATTTCCTTCGGAGATGCCAGAAATGTGTTGCAGCAGAGGGACATCATTTTCAACACCTTCTGTAGTCAAGGTTAATACACAATGTGAAAACTGTAATTTTAATAGCCAACTCTACCGACTGTCGCGGACTCCGTTCACCGGGAAAGACAAGCGTTGCCGCCGGGCCGCTTACCTCCGAGTCTCGTAGCGAATGTCACGGAATGCTCTGTGTGTGTGTGTGTGTGTGTATATATATATATATATATATATATATATATATATATATATATATATATATATATATACCGGGTGTTTCATAAATAATTAAGGAGTTTAAAAAAACTCATTGCAAGTAATGAACTTATGTTTTTTTACACCTACAAATGTGTGCCCACGGGGGACACGACACACATTGACACGATAGTCTACTTCTTGCCACACTTGCATAACATGGACGGACCTATCGATACGGTCTATCGCTGCGATGATACGCTCCTTAGGTCAGCGATTTCACGCGCCATCGGTGGGACAAATACCCTGTCTTGGATTAAACCCCACAAGTAGAAGGCACACGGTGTAAGGTCCGGTGATCTTGGAAGACAAAACATTGAAGAAAACACTGTGAGTGATGTGGTCTGATTTAAGTGTCGCCTAGGTGAGGGATGTGAACTCTCAGCTTAACAAAATATACACGCACAAACTGTTTGCGTTCCTCGTTCGTTCTGGGCTGATTTCATTAACGTAAGTTCAATAGATTACTTGCAATGAATTTTTGTAACCCTTCAATATTTCTGAAACACCTGGCATATATCAGGCACGTATCGGGGAGGTGCGAACAAAGTATCTCAGAAATAATAATACTATATACATGTTCAAATTATTAAATAATATTAATTAAAATGTGTACATTATTTAATATTTCATTGTTATTATTAAATTAATATGTAAAAACGGTCTATAAGAACAACTGACCCGGCAAGGAAATTAATTCCAAATAGATAAAGAATTCAATATTATTGAAAAACAAATAAGGATGTTAGATCCAGTTGACGAAAAGTAATGGTCCTGATTAATATCTTATGCATATTATATTATTATTAGTAGTAGTGTGCATAAATCTTCTTTGATAATACTTCCTTGATAATTTTCCGGGAGTCTGGATCCCACTTAATGAGTCTTATCATGGACGTATTTAGGGGGAGGGGTCCATGGGGCCCGGACCCCCTCCGAAAATTTATCAAGTATTACAATTAAATAATGAAAAATGTATTAATTTAGCCGTTGTTATATAATTTCCTCTGAACTTATTGTAAGACAAGGATTATATTGGGATCATACGGCTTTGAAGGACAGGAAGCACGTATTTAGGGGGTTTCAGGGTTCCGGATCCCCCGAAAGACTTACCAAGTACTAAAATTAAGTAATGAAAACATTAGCATTTGTTGCATAATCGATGGTTATTAATTTCTTCTGAACTTTTTAGAAGGCAAGGATTATATTGGGATCATACAGCTTTGAATCACATTACAAAGAAGATTTATGTACACTACTACTCAAAATAATATGCATAAGATATTAATCAGAAACTTAATTTTCTCCAACTACATGTAACATCATTTTTGTTATTCGATAAATATTCAATTATTCATCTATTTGACATTAATTCATTGCCAGGGCACTTGTTTTTATGTAAATTATTCTGATCTTTAACTACAGGTAAGCTACGTAATGAATATGCGCTGTTATATCTATTGTTGTAATCTTATACAGTCTTTTTACCTATTTGTGTAATAATAATATAATATTAATTTATGTATTGTAATTAGTATTAATTTGATTTAATATAATTATTTTAATTTAAACATTATTATTATTATTATTCCTGAGAAACTTGGTTCGGACCCCCCCGAAACATATTTCTAGATACGTGCTTGATATATATATATATATTTATTTGTGTCTGTGTGTGTATGTATGTATGTATGTACGTGTGTGTGGGCGTACGTGTATGTACGTACATATTTGTATGTAGGTATATGTGTAGCAATAAGGTTATCATGAGTCTATATACTTAATAAGACAATTCGTGTGTCAGTCGATCCGAACGAGGGGTACAGTGTGTACCTAGGGAGGGATCAACAACCCCCCTCCTCCTTGCAATTAAGCCACCTGCCTCTTCAGATGCCGTTCTACAAGAATAAGCGCATCATCCGCCGTAGCCTCGGATCGTGACTCAGGAGAAGTGACCCTCCCTCGCAAATTGTCTTCTGGAGGCCTCCGCATCCTGTTGGCCAACAGCCGCGTGCGTGCACACGCTTTCTCCAGAGTAATCATCTCTTTCTTGCTCCACTCCCGTTCCCATACGAGAAATTGCTCTTTCCCTCTCTGCATTTATGGTTGGGTAGGGGTGGTATGGGGACCAGAGGTGGTCACTCACCTCCCGGAGGGTGAGGACCACCCTCCGGAACATATGCGAGGGAGAAGTCGGGAAGTGATGCTGAGGAAGGGTAGACCGAGGTTGGGAGTGCAGCGAGGGTAAAGTCAGTTCCTGGGGGTGAGGACGAAGTCAGCTCCTGGGGATGAGAGCAGTCAGTTCCTAGGGGTGAGGACGAAGTCAGCTCCTGGGGTGAGGACGAAGTCAGTTTCTAGGGGTGAGGGCAATGACAGTTGCTAGGGGTGAGGGCAAATTCCGTTCCTGGGGTGAGGACAATGTCAGCTTCTAGGGTGAGGGCAATGTCAGCTCCTGGGGGTGAGGGCAAATTCAATTCCTGGTGTGAGGACAATGCCAGCTCCTGGGGGTGAGGGCAAATTCAATTCCTGGTGTGAGCACAATGTCAGCTTCTGAGGGTGAGGACAATGTCAGCTCCTGGGGGTGAGGCCAATGGCATCTCCTGGGGGTGAGGCCAATGGCATCTCCTGGGGGCGAGGGCAAAGTCAGCTTCTGGGATGAGGACAAAGTCATATCCTGAGGTGAAGGCAAAATCAGTTCCTGGAGTGAGAACAAAGTCAGCTCCTGGGGAGAAGGGCAATGTCAGCTCCTGGGAAAGGGCAAAGTCAGCTCCCAGAGATTAGGGCAAAGTCAGATCTTGGTTTGAGGTGGCTGAGAGTAACGTTGACCCGTGAGGGTGGCGACATGCACGCGAAAGTGTAAGGTGAAGACTTTGTTTAGTCGTGAGGGTGAGGATGAGGTTGAACCAAGAAGGTAAGGTAAGGGCGAAAGCGAGCTATGAGGAAGTTTGAACAGAAATGGACAAGTTTGATCATTTCTGACAAAGGGGAGGGGGTATAAAGTTCAAGTCAAGGAATTCACACACCCACAACGACCCCCCAACCCATAACCACAGATAAAGCAATATTAGAACACTATTGAGCCTCAATTAGGCTACCATGCCTCTACCAACAAAGCACTGTAGCACATTTTAATAATTGTAATTTTCAAAGTACTGATAACCTCGTATGAAGTACAGAAGCCTACATTCTCGACTCAATTCTCTTTTTTTAATTTCTTCACGTTTCAATTGAAATCAGAGCGCACTCTCCATAGCCACACTAGTACTTATCGTAAATGTTATCAATCTCTTGAAACCTCTTACAGAATAATCACTATATTAAATGTACGTCACATCATATTTTAAAAAAAAATCAGAATAATGTATTGTAATAGGAGATTCAACATACTTTGTGGCTTGTGCTTTTGAAAACATGGAATCTATTGAGCGGTAAACGCACTGCGACATTTTAAGTTTCTCGTTTCAAATTTCATGTTTTTTTACAAGTTTCTTTCCTAATTTAAGAAGCAAGGGTTTACTTACTACATGTAATTTTTTTCTTACTGTCGTAGCAGCTTGTCGAAGTTTGAAGTGAAAATAAAAACCTGGCCGGAAGTGCCTTTGCGAGAAACTTGTTTTCTTTCGGTTACAGACGGTGACGACTGGGAACAACATGACTGCATTTATGAACAAGAAATTACAGGACAAGTTTTCAAATTGTATATAAATCAAACGAAGTGGACAGTAACAACTCTAAGATTTTTATCAAATTGGAGCGTGTCTTATGAAACTGACCCCTCTCTCCTATAAACTTCAAGTTTGCATGTTCTGGAACTTGAGACTCTAGACTTCAAGAACCACACTTACATGTTTCCGTAAAACTTACAATATTATATCGTTAAAATTTAACAGTTTTGCCTGTTCATTTCTACAAACGGGACGCAACCGTTTTCTCGTAAGCGCATTCACATTGTCACCTACCTGTGCTCTGGCTAGAATATAAAGTATACGTGGCGCCAGTAACCGCTTGGAACTCAGGCACAAATTTATAGAGTTATTTATATATAGTCCTATTGTACTGCAAAGAGAGATATAAAAAAAACTGTCCAATTTAAATTTTATTATTCTTTCTTAGGTAAAGATAGATACTATTTAGACCTACACAATGCAGTTGTGGGCACCATAAGTATTTTTATAAATTGAATGATTAATATTATATTAATTGTTAACTATGTGGTAGTTGTTAGATATAAAGCTTGGTCGCAACACAAACGTTAATGATTCAAGTATCTAAGAATTCATATGATGTAAAATTACTTTCAAGTTGATAATTTTTAGGGAAATACCTAGATGTAGTTGTGTATCTTTACGTCTAATTTTGTTATTGTACGTCTTTCACTATTGGCTAATCGCGACAAAGAGGATATATGAGTATAAGATGAAATTGACAGAAATACTCACAAGGAACATTCATGCCCAGGCCGTGAACCGTGATTCAAATCCGGGAACTTCAGTTGCGAGATTCAACATCGACCAATAAAACTGTGTGGGTTTCAGGCTACCATTATGTACTTTACGGCCTCTGGTTAGGACTCCTGCGTTTGGTGTGACTGTCCCGAATTCGAACTGCAGCGAGAGTCCTAAAATTTCGGTGCTGACAAAGCATCGTCAGATAAGTTGAGGGGCTACTTGAAGTATATGCGCCGTCTACTCAACTGCATTTTCTGACACTAGGTGTAGTTGTAACCCGGCGTCAGGCTGGTGCAAGGAAATGACGTTTAACCAAGTAGACAGATAGTTGTGTTCAAGTTCAGAAAGAACACAGTGTAAACGCTGCAGACACCAAATACACTACTTGACACCAAATCAACGAAGTAGACGAGTCGGTGTTGTAGCGTGTAATCAACTAGACGCGCGAGTGCAGAGAGAGTCAAAAAGTGCAGTAAGCTTCTTCACTTGACATGGCAAGCTTGGAGCAAAGTTCTTCACTTGACATGGCAAACTTGCAGTAAACTTCTTCCCTTGACATGGTAAACTTGCAGTAAGCTTCTTCACTTGACATGGCAAGCTTGCAGCATACTTCTTCAATTGACATGGCAAGCTTGCAGCATGCTTCTTCACTTGACATGGCAAGCTTGCAGCATGCTTCTTCACTTGACATGGCAAGTTTGCAGAAAGCTTCTTCACTTGACATGGCAATCTAGCAGCAAGCTTCTTTACTTGACACGGTAAGCTTGCAGCAAGCTTCTTCACTTGACACGGCAAACTTGCAGCAAGCTTCTTCACTTGACATGGCAAGCTTCTTCACATGACATGGCAAGCTTGCAGCATGCATCATCACTTGACATGGCAATCTTGCAGCAAGCTTCTTCACTTGACATGGCAAGCTTGCAGGAAGCTTCTTCACTTGACATGGCAAGCTTCTTCACATGACATGGCAAGCTTGCAGCATGCATCTTCACTTGACATGGCAATCTTGTAGCAAGCTTCTTCAATTGACATGGCAAGCTTCTTCACATGACATGGCAAGCTTGCAGCATGCATCTTCACTTGACATGGCAATCTTGCAGGAAGCTTCTTCACTTGACATGGCAAGCTTGCAGGAAGCTTCTTCACTTGACATGGCAAGCTTCACATGACATGGCAAGCTTGCAGCATGCATCTTCACTTGACATGGCAAGCTTCTTCACATGACATGGCAAGCTTGCAGCATGCATTTTCACTTGACATGACAAGCTTGCAGCAAGCTTCTTCACTTGACATGGCAAGCTTGCAGCATGCATCTTCACTTGACATGGCAATCTTGCAGCAAGCTTCTTCGCTTGACATGGCAAGCTTGCAGCAAGCTTCTTCACTTGATATTGTAAGCTTGCAGCAAGCTTCTTCACTTGACATGGCAAGCTTGCAGCAAGCTTCTTCACTTGACATGGCAAGCTTGCAGCAAGCTTCTTCACTTGACATGACAAGCTATAAAGCATGCAGCAAGTTTCCTTTAAGTTTGCAGCAAGTTTTCTGTGCTATCTGGAACCCCTGCAGCGGGGCACACGGTGGATATCGGACCCGCAAGGTGCAAGCACCTCATCCGAACCCGAGACTTCACATGGACACTTCCAGAGGAAGAATAGTCACGGGCGTGAAAAGGAGACGAGGAGGAAAACAACATGTTATTTACTCATACGGAAAATCGACGGAGAGGAACCCCGCTGATAGGATCTCCTCACTTATTAGTTGGATCATCATAGCACGGTGGGACACGCCAATTGTATTTCCGCGGGGCCTTGTTTATTACAGGCTTTGCCCCTCCTGATGGATGTTCTTTGTCCACACGCGGACACTCTTTCTGTGTCACGCCGGACATTTAACGCTCCCGTGAACTTTAGCAGCCAGGTTAATAATGCACACGTGTCTCGCTGGAGTGTTTCAACAATGGTAGCTGATTGTTATGCACATACGACTTCCCCGATCCTTTGCTTTGTTCCGACTCTTCCGTATTGTTCTGGTAATTGAATTTAAAATGATTAATCTGCAAGTCTTGTATGTGCATCGGTGCAATAGCTAGTTTGTTGTCCTTCTTGTTTACGGTAATTTCTCATATTCGCACGCAAACAGAACCCCGTCTCGATCCCGTAAAGAATAGATAGCAAAAGTAACACGTTTCTACGTTACCGATCCGATCTGCGATCTTGACGGTTTTGCGGTTTTTGGAAGTTTCGGCAACATTTTTTGCTCTCTTCTTACTTTGTTATTGTGACCTTTCTTCATGTCTTGTTTAGTTTCTTTGTTGTTCATGTCGAATTTCTCACAACTGTCGTGCAAACTGGACATTTGAAATTATATATATGTATATGGAGTATGGTTTACTTTAATATTTCTAGACCTGATCATAATCTAATACTATATATTGGTGTGTGATAAATTACCCGTGGAGGAACCAACCGTGAGGGCCAGGGTTTACCTACCTTCTGCCGACCTCACTGCCACCTGCCGAGGCGAGTGAGCATCCAACAAGTTTCTTGGTGACGTGTGGTCAGCACGACGAATCCCTAGCCGTTGTTGAAGGTATCCGTGACCGGGTTACACTACTCATTCGTAGCTCCCCAATTTCTCACGATGGTGGGTTGTTCCATACACAGGCCGAAATCTCAGGAGAAACGTTGTTACGCTTCCCCCCAGAAGACTCGAACCTGAGCGTTTCCCGTAGCCGGAGCCCTAAGCATGACGCCAAAGACCGCAATATGTTGGTACTACATACACTTATGTTTCTTCGTATATGGGCTCCGAATAATAAACAATCCTGCTTACGTTAGTGCTTCGGTATTTGTTTCAGTCAACTGACATTATTTTATTGTATCAGTTGAGAGTCTTCCATAAACCTTACGTAACCTGAACCAAACAGCAGCCACAGCGGGAGGCTCTTTGTTGATGCAACAGCAACAGAAGCGTTGTCCTTTCTCTTAACTTATAGACAGGACCAGTGGCTTGCAATGACGTAACGCTCCAGCGATTGTGCTGTAATGAGCTTGTTGCGGGCAAACTTTGAGGACACAGGAAAAGAAGTTCAAAAGAAGGCATAGGAGGGAGTACAAGAAGAATAAAAAGACTGAGACGCAGAAAAAACTCAGATTTTGAAGTTGCATGAAGATTAAGGCATCATGGGCGATGCTGGAGTAATCTTCGTTCTTTTTTTGTGTCTTTTTTCTTCCCTAATACGTTTGCCCCCTTTGGAATTCAATCCTCTCACCGAGCAGCGAAACAAATTCTTCCAGGACACAGCACGACTGGAAGAGAAAACCACTAAAAGAAGAGGCTGAATGGTCCCTTGAGTCGACGGTTTCCGAGATGATTGCCGTCGAAGGGGTCAAGCATCAGGATGGTTTTTGCAGTCCTGCCATTACCATTGCTACCATCACGAGCCAACCAACACCTATTTTCATCTCCCGCTCTTTCGAAAAAAGATCGTGACTTTCCATGCAGAGGGTGTCTGATTTCTACATCCGCCAACAAGCCCCCGAAACATGACCCAACAGTACGGTTTCGCTCAGGTAGCACGTAGCGGTAACACGGACCAATTTCTGCCGACTGCTCAACTGTTGGTGCTAACTGCCGAGCGTCAAAGTGCTGTGCAATCCCCTTCGCCCCCACCAAAGCGGCAATTTCGTCTTTGGAAATTGATACTTGGCAATATCGATAAACGAGGAGACTGCCAGCACGTTCCTTCGTAAGTGTTAAGAGGCCTGTTGTCATGGGCAGACGATTAGACATGATGCCGTGATTTACCCTCGCATTTTCATGTGCATTACATGCTGCAAAGAACAATATTTGTTAGCGGCAACGTAAACTTGCATTTGCAGTATCCCTACACTTCCTCCTGGTGTCTGCACCCGATGCTTATTTTTGATTACACGTAAGCCACAGCAGAAAAGATTTGAAGCTCAATGATGGGAGCCAAAATTTATGTTTATTTCTTAAATTGGTTATAACCAACCTCAGTGGGGGAGTTACAAGCACAGCACGCTAGGACGACAGAAGTCCCGCGTTCGAATTCCGGCCCAGGTATGGGTGTTTCTTGTGAGGAATATGTTGAAAATGATAACCGATAATTTTCAGTTAATTAGTTGTAGATATTGAGTTTTGAATTAGATTTTTCAACTCTTTCATTTAGATTTCGTACGGTGTGACATCAAATTTCAAGAAAAATGCATCACGGATTCTGTCACCCAACTTTTAGGCCATGTCTCGGACCAGGCCCGTACCAAGGTTTTCTTTTGGGGGCGGGGGACAAAACCGAAAATGTGCTGTAGGTGTACATATTAGATGTGACCAGGGTGTGCAAATCATTCCACACACACAAACACATGTGTATGTATGTATATATGTATATATATATATATATATATATATATATATATAGTCATTAATATAATAAAAATATAATATGCCACTTATTAAATAATTAACTAATATCTTTAAATATATACAAAGGAATCGTTTGCTACATTTATGAACTTACAAATTAATTCATTTACCGACTTGTTCAAAATGTCAAGAAATTACAAAATAGTTGAAATGTTTTTATTAAATGTTAGTTTATTTAATCCTTGCTTCCAATATGATTTCATACTTATATTGGTCTTGCATTAATGTTTTAGTTTTATTGTGTATATGTTGCTATTGATCTAGAGATTTGTAATGGTCTCCCGAAACAAAATATTACCTTAACAGAGCTGTAATTAGAGATTTCAGAACCCAGGGCAAGAATAGATTTTCGCACCCCATTGCATCTAATTTGCAACTCCTTTGCCTAGATGTGGCTGGCATATTAAAGCATAGATATTAAATAAATATTATGTATCTACATACTCTTTTCCGTTGAATCCGACGAAAAGAAAACTTTTATTTCAAGAAAGATGCCTGATAAAAGGACATGGGTTGTACAGCCCACCTCATCTTGATTGAAGCGGTGTGTGGTATTGTTGACATCTGCAAATTAGATTGCAAATTGAAGATTTGAATATGCTAAAGCTTTAATGTTTTAAGTAAAAGGGGGAAAATGAGAGACATCAAGAAGATATTTGTTTCCTCCGGGAACTTTTCTAACGTTGGAAGCGGCCCCGGCGCACACCCAGCGTCGAATAACATGGGTACCTGGGGAAACCTGGGGGGTAAAGGCGGTCAGGGGCGTGGTGCTGATCACATCACCCCCACTCACGACCGGATCAAGAAAGTGTGGGGCGTTACCCCCACACCCCCTATACGCCTTCATGGCGTGGTGCTAAGCACAGGGGAACACTTTACCTTTTTTTATCTTTATATAAAATGAACATCTAAATGCTATAACTTGTCTTATTTTTATATTTACATAGCTACTTTGCGGTTGCTAACGAAAGAAGGTGAGAGAAATTGAGAAGAAATAAACTGCAGCTAATTTCTATGTTCCAGGGATTGCTGGTTCATTATCCTGAAAGATTGGTCTTTGCTTCCCCTCCCCCATTCTCAGCTACAACTCCGTTTCTTACTAGTACAATTTGATATAATTTTAAAATATAATTTATGACTATTGTGCTACGTTTTAATCCCATGCTGTTAC
This sequence comes from Lepisma saccharinum, assembly GCF_977018435.1. NCBI lineage: Eukaryota > Metazoa > Arthropoda > Insecta > Zygentoma > Lepismatidae > Lepisma > Lepisma saccharinum. Next base: position 112,515,797 of record NC_139229.1, on the reverse strand, counting down.
CAGTTCTAAAGGAAGAGAGAGAGAGAGAGAGAGAGAGAGAGAGAGAGAGAGAGAGAGAGAGAGAGAGAGAGAGATAGAGAAAGAGAGATATGCATGCAACGCTCACACAGAGCGTTATTTGTTCTTCGTTCTTTGTGTGGGTTCTCGATATTATTCTTAGCCAAGTACACTTGAAGTCAGAGCTAATATCTTATATTTGCTGTTACAACAAAAATTATTCTTACTCGGAAAATGTCGATGGGGTGGTGTGGGGATTTCAGATCAAGATCTTTGCTGTGGGAGGGGGATCGCCTTCGTCCCTGCTGGGGTTTCGTACCTTGGATGTGACCACGAACCACAGACAAATGTACGAACGCCGTGGTAGTATTTGAGCTAGATGTAGAATTGTAGAGTTCTAATTTTATTGTCGAAAGTAACGGAAAAAAATTCAACTAACGGATAGATAACCCCCACCAGAAAATCAGTAAACAGTCGGTTTACACAAAGACTGTCACCACCGTCTTGTGTACATTCAATACTCAGAAGTGACAATGTTTCCAAATTTCCTTTGTCTTATAACAGCGCCATTGACTAGCCATGATAATTCTATAATCAGTAGCGGCGATTGGGTGCCAATACTAGTGGGAGGGGGGGGAGGTCAAGGACAGTTTACTTAGACAAGGCTTAATGCGGGAGCAAAAAGTGGCAAGAGTGGAACACGCAACTGCCCCCAAGCCCCGCCCCCAAATCGCCGTCACTGTCAAAGATTCTTATACTGAAGAACTACTCTGAATATGAGTTAACCAAAAACAAAAAAGGGAACATTTTCGCATCACGACTACAGTTCGAAAAAAGTCGGAAATGAAAATAACAAGAATGGACTGTCCCGACTAAATCGGGTAGCCTTGTATCAATGGTTATAAAACTAAAATTACTAAATATTGCAGACTGCAGACTTCTGGAGGCTGATTAAAAAAAAAAGGTAAAGTGCTCCCCTGTGCTTAGCACCACGCCATGAAGGCGTATAGGGGGTGTGGGGGTAACGCCCCACACTTTCTTGATCCGGTCGTGAGTGGGGGTGATGTGATCAGCATCACGCCCCTGACCGCCTTTACCCCCCAGGGTTTCCCCCAGGTACCCATGTTATTCGACGCTGGGTGGGCGCCGGGGCCGCTTCCATCGTTAGAAAAGTTCCCGGATTTGAACCGGCCGGGGATCAAACCCGGGATCTTGAGCATGGTAGTCAGACGCGTTACCGACTGAGCCACCGCGGCCGATTATCTCCATAAACAATCCAATCATTTATTTATGCACAGACAAAACAGAATTTTTTGCAAAATCTGAAAAATTGTCAATGTTTTTTTTGTAGGTTTTTATCGGTTCACATTAATATATGTCATGTCTCGAGGAAGGGGGGGGGGGCATGGTTCCAATGACCCCCTCCCTTGGGTACGGGCCTGTTTCGGACACATGTTTATCATAAAATATAAAGAAATAAACACATCACCACATTAAGTAACTTTGCATGAAATATTAGTTTAAAGAACTCTCAGTCTAATTGCTTATACTAGGGTAGGTTAACTTTGGATTTCAGAATCAAATACATTTTTAGCACAACAATTTGAAGCTATAGTCATTTATATATAGGATGGACTTGTAACTACAAGTTTCAATGAAATTTCTTCTGTAGTTAAACTATACTGCTGGACAAAAAAAAAACGGACACTTGCATTTTTTGTGATAACGCAATGGGTCGATAAAAGCTCTGGTACAAGGGCTAAATAAATGTTGCAGAAACTGAATTAAGTACGAATGCATAAACAAAGTCCGAGCCTATGAATGGTGCATATGGTACTACATGATCTGCCGAACATTCTGGAGCTGTTATTGCAATTCAGATGTCAAATATTAAAGTGTCCGGTTTTCATTGTCCAGCAGTATATATACACTCACATGAGTAACAATGAATAATAATTGTAAATTAATTACGTTCATTCCATTGATGTAATGACATAGTACCTACCGCAATAATCAAAAATATAATCTGTATTCTTAATGTACCTGATGTAGTAACATGATATTATCTGATTTTTGTGTTCTCGCTGTGTAACATGTCAAAGTTCGGTTCATTCCTCCTTTTCTTCAGCGGCCATTTTGAAAAACCTGTTTTTAATTGAGCACTTTAATCGGTCCAAGCCACCTCTTCTTGCATGACGTACAAACTTATCTAATAAATAGCTGAATTGAGTGCAACGCCATTTTGTCCCGAAACATGCATTACGATTGCATTACTCCTGTAATTTGACTGTCGGCATTTTCATTAGGACGCCATTACGAGCGTTTTTGAATTATTATTTTATGCAAATCACAAGGCTAAATAATATTCCTTCCTTTGGATAAGGACTGAACGCTTTTTGGTTCCTTACCCTTTATTAATTCATAAAATTCTTCCTGATTGGCTGATTGTACGTATACTATAAATACGTTTTTAAATACGACAGCATGAAGAACACACTATGGACAAGTGTAATTTGACGCAAACAAAATGGTTTATAAGACAGTTAATACAGAGTTTACTGCATCTTGTTTTACTTGGCTGCAATCTGAAAATATGTAGTGGTTGTTAACCCTTTCTTGTAATCAACGTAAACAATATCCGGAGCATTAAAATCAGGTATGGTACACTTGGCACTAATAAATGGCTTGTTAGTTAAAACTTAACAAACTTCAGTTTACAGCAATAAGAAGCTTAAGTTTTTAGAACTTAATATGAAGTATAAACATACTTCATACATTCATACAAAATATATGTATGTGTTTGTGTGTGTACGTATGCATATAGTTTCTAGAACTTAATATGAAGTATAAACATACATCATACATAATATATGTATGTGTGTGTACGTATGCGTATAGATACACGTCGGGGCCTCCCCGATGGTGTAGCGGTAGGTACCATTTCCGCTCAGAATATTCTATAAATATACAGAGTGTATCATAAGTAATGGCGTAAACTGACACAGTTGAAAGTACACGATAATACAGGCAAAAAAGTCTCAGTAAACATGGGTCTGCAAACGAGCCGTTTTCGAGATAATTGCGAATGTGTGGTTACAAGCCGTCACTGACTTCATTGTTTATAAACGTCGTCCTAGTTGGTAAAATGCTAATAATACAGTAAGAAGAGTCATGGACGTCCGCAGGATTTTTTCCAGGGAGGGGCAAGGAAGATATTTTTTCCAGGGGGGCATATTTTCCCCAATAATAGTGTTCATCCCTCAAAAAACATTGCTTAAATTTGAATTTATCATGTTCGTACAATAATGAACACACATTATTGTGGCTGAAATTAATTTATATGTGTGAAATATTTTATTTTTGGTTCACTTCCTTTTCCAGGGGGGCACGGCCCTCCCTTGCCCCCCCCTTCCGGACGCCCATGAGAAGAGTCATTGGAGATCTCGTTGCTTTTTTTGAACATTCTACTTACTTTAACAAACATTAGTATGTTACATGTTACAATTACTGTACACTCGTACCTGTTAAAGGAGGTGTTCAAAGTGTCGTCCTTGCATCTGGATGCAATACTTTACGCGATTCCGCATTTTCGAATTTTTTCGAACACCCCCGGTTCATTTCGGAATTGGTCACAAGCATGTACAATTCTCTGTACTGATTGTATCCATCCTCTTTGATTACAACGCCACCTCTCGGAAATGTTCTGTTTTGTCAACAAACGCACAAGGAGTAAAGCACTCGGTGTTTATAAAATGCAATCAGTGACGGTTTCTAATCATACATTTGCACACATTTTTAGCATTTTACAAACTTGGACGACGTTTACAAACAATGAAGTCAGTGGCGGCTTGGAACCACACATCCGCAATTATCGAGAACGGCTCGTTTGCAGACCCATGTTTACTGACACTTTTTTGCTTCTATTATCGTGTACTTTCAACTGTGTCAGTTTGCGCCATTACTTATGATACACCCTGTATACTAAATATATACTAAATATTTCTATTACACATCAAATGTATCAGTGCTCGAAATGACGGTGGGAATGTTATCCCTCCACTTAGAAACCTTTTCGCAATGCATTCTCATTGTCACCATGTTAAACCACAGGAGCATCCCCCAGCCAACCACAAGGCTCGACCAAACATACCCCAACATACCCACCATACGGTTCAGCGCCACATCAGTACCAAATGTATTTACCAAAGTCTTGTAGCTTTGGTGTTTCTTCGCCATCTTGAAAAAAAAAAATCGTTTTTCTCCGAAAATTTGTAAAACATAGGAACAATCGTCGGCTTATTTTTAAATATGGCTCAAGTATGAATGAACATATGAAAAAATAAATTCGGATTTAGATTATTAGCAATTTCTACGTTACTATGCACAATCTCTTCTAGCTACGCCTTTCGTCGCGTGTAGTGAATATGAAATGGAATGTTGTCATGCAAAATTTAGACTAAAAAAAAGGAAATTAAAAACAAACATTATATTTACTTAAATCATTACTTCATGTACGCGTACATGCACACGACAGGTATATGAAGTTCACATGCACAAGGAGCAAGACCGAATAACAATCAAACATGTCAACATTTTCCATAGCTTTTGAGGCTCACAGTTTACTTCAAATATTTTGGCTTATCTCTGTATGTTCCGTACTGTTCGATTATTAAAAGAAGAAGAAAAGGGACCCTGAAGCATGGAAATAAGATGTTTTTTTGCAAGTTTCTCCTATATGGTCCCGATTTCTTGTTCAATATTCACGTGCTTGAGGGCCACTATGAACACTTGGTTCATTATCGTATTGTAGCAAATAATGAGTGTTTGTTTGTCGAAGCTGCAACGAACAATGGGAGAAATGGGAACCTTTGAAATAACAAAAATATAAGAATGTCTGTAGAACGCTGACGGGATAAGCAAAAGGAAAGAGTGGAAATTCTATCTATTTTCTTTTTTGACATACAAGAATTTTTCGGCGTCGAAAGGGGGTCGGAGGACTTGACACAGAAAAACATCTCATATTTGCATGGAGGCGAACTTGTTACTCGATTGATGGATTTTGTTTTTAAAAGTCCACTTTATGCGCAGTAAGGCTAATCGGAACGGGACCTACAGTTCAAAATGGAAGAACCATGTGTCTCCAGCGGGTATTTAACACGGGACCCGGGTCCGGATTAATCTAAATTCTGTCCAGGAACCTTTTTTCAATGAAACAATACGCAATTTGTACCGAATTTAATAAAAAAATTCCGGTTCTGCAGCGAAACCCAATAGAACCCATTAGAATTTACGTCTTGAAAACCCTTTCCGAATCACGAGGACAAACACTTTTCACACTCAAACGGTTTGCAGAAAAATGCAAATCTGTTTGCGTTCTTTCTTGAATCTTGGCGTGGAGACGGAATCGCACGTGCGTACAATGCGAAGCCCGTACGCAAACACGCAGCCTCACGCAATATTCAATTTTTCGAGAAAAACCTCGTTTCCGGACTGATGGCAACGAGCGAAAAGGGGAGTTTGGGAGGGGGGAGGGGGGGAAACCTCGCATTACGACAAAAAGAGAAAAAAAATAATATGAAGGGAAGAAAATTGCAGGAAAGGGACACCGGTAGCTTCGTAATTATTGTGTAATAGATTGCTGAAGCGAAACATTACCGGTTTACGATAGTAGTACACATAGGACGCGTGGAGAAATACAGACTCGCTGGAAGGGGGGAGTCCAGCGTTATTATGCATGGGAAATTCTAGTCCCCCTAGCGGAAACAACGAGAACTAAACAATGGAGTTGATATGATTGACAGATGATGACCTCACGGGGTTGACAAATATTACGGTCAAAGGTCGGTTCAGTTGTGGAAGCGATTGAGGGGGTGGGGCAGGATATGTAACTAATGTCCTTCTGTCATGCTATGTATTTGGATTTGCTGTGGAACTGAATGTCTTGCGTTATACCTAAGTTATTCTGGTCCTTGGACTTGCCTAAATAAGGACTCACGAGTCTCATTTTGCCCCTGACGTTAGTATGTGGAAATAATGACAAATAATGAATTAATCAAAATTATATTACAGCATACAACTTAGCCTCATGCAGCTTTATACGAGAACGAGACAGGTATTCGGGATTCGAGACGAAAACGAGAACGAAACATTTTCCCCAATTTTTGATTTTCTTATGAAGTTCAGATCTGGTAGTAACAGAAGTTTCTTTAGAATACATTTTGAATGTAAATTTATAACGTTTCATTTTCAAATCCACAGCACCCTCTAACGACCAGCATCTGTAGAATGCCACATACATAATTTTCTACATTTTCTTATTTCAAGTCGCTTTTCTTAATGTTTAAGTTAATAGCGACGATGAGGATGAACGATGCCTAATGAAATATATGAATGGACTTGAACCTGGGACCGTCACGGTGACGTCATTAGTGCAGCACTCAACGCACTCGACCATCGAGGTGCCTGCCACATGAATGACGAAGCATTATTATACCTGCTGTGTTCTGAACAAAGGGAAGAGATCAGAACCTTTTCCTTGTCTGGGTGATGTCAGACAAGGCTGTCTTCTGTTTCCACTGCTGTTCGTTTTATTTCTGGATGAGGTCTTGGAAGCAGCAAGAAAAAATGGGAATAGAGGAATTCAATGGGATATGGCAGGAAGTTGGAATATTTATAGTTTGCAGATGATGTATGCCTATTTGTCCATAGATTTACAGATATCCAGAGTAAATTATAGGACCTAAATAAGGCAGCAACAGAAGCAAGTCTACAGATAAATATAAACAAGACAATGGAAATTAGGATCCACAACAAGGTTGAAACTACGTTGAAAATTGGAGATGAGGACATCCAACAAGTTTAAAAAAATGTCTACCTAGGTAGTATTATTTCCACATCAGGTGGGTCAGAAGAAGATGTGGATGCCAGAATAATGAAAGCAAGAACAGCTTTCTCAATGCTCTGGAGATCCAACCAGATAACCGTCAAAACAAAAATCAGATTACTTTATACAAATGTAAAATCTGTTTTACTGTTAAACATGGAAAGAAACTCAAAGTATAAGAAATAAGCTTCAAGTATACATAAATAGATGTTTGAGATTTATTCTACGAATTAGATGGGCAGAAGAAATAACTTACCAGGAGTTATGGAAAAGAATAAATCAAAAAGAAGTGCAGAAATAAATCAGATACACCTTGAGACAAGACAACGAAAACAACAAAACAGGCGTTAGATTGGAACCCACAAGGTGCAAGTAGAAGAGGAAGACCCAGAAACACTTGGAGAAGTACAGTACAAGGAGAGGCAGAGAGACAAGGGAAGATCTGGCTCGAGATCAAAGAGATGGCAAAAAACAGAATCCGCTGGCTTGCTTTTATCAAGGTCCTATGCCTGCAAGAGGGGTGAGCAGGACAGTAAGTAAGTAAAATAATTATACCAGAACAGAACTTCAACAAATGATATCACATCGACCTTACCTCTGTTTAAGAAAACACTGTAACACAAAAGAATCTTTCATTGTACTACTTCAGATATTAAAGTGAACACAGCTCCATAATCATTACGCCCATTCTGACTTTCATTTGTAGGGCCAAATCGATGTTGGAAGTGGAAAAATGGCGACTGTAACAGCAGATTTCATTTTCTCCCGTCCCACACAAGCGAACGACACAAGAGGTAATAATAACTGGTTAATAATGACAGTGCTTTCGGAGGGTCAAAGCAAGCTCTATATTCAACCTCTGGCCTGGCAACTCTGGCTTGTAATAATCGTTACGTCAGCAATTCCAGGGCGAACCGTATGACATTCAAGTTGACTGAGAGAGAAAATTGAACGTCGTCACCCAAACAAAAATTATATTCGTGACGCGGTGCTAGAGTGCCACACACGTAAATTTGCCGTTGCGTAGAAACGTATTTTCGTTTCGTCTCCCTCTCTCTTAGCATCACGTGTTCTACCCTGCTCGAAAACCTTCGCTATTGTTGCCATATTGTCATTCCATTCCTGGACACACTCGCGCAAACTTCATTGAAAACAATTGAACAGCGCTCCAGCTCGCGGTTCCCACCGGTCAGCAGGGACGGCAATGTGGCAATATAGCACGGCGGAGTCGTTGCTTCTTTTATGCAGTGCATGTTCATTCGCTAGCTAGTAACTAGTGTTGCCAACTGTAATAATGAAGCACTATTTCTGTCACGGAAGGGGAAAGCAGGTAAAGTGGCGGTGAGTTTTGTTGGATTGGAAGCACCATATTTTTATTTTATACTAAGTATTTGACCGGTTTGACGTTGTGTGCGTGTATTGCGTGTGTTTATGTAAAAGTGTGTGTTTGCTGATGAACGTTAAATTCCATAATGCCTCCAGTTCTGTCGAAGTTGAAATCAAAAACCTTGCATAGCCAAGCTCGGGAAATTCTAAGCAACGTGCACGAGTTCATGAAGGAGGAAGCCAGTCATGGTGTTAGCATCCCAATAAAGCATTTTGGCAAGAGAGCAGCGAACAGCAGCAACAAATTGTTCATATTTCATAATTTTGGAATTATTCAAAATAAATAAATTATGTGGCTCCAACATCATTTCAACTCTGGCTCCGGCACGTGTTCTTGTAGAAATTGCATAGAGGAGGCTGTCATTTTTGCTGCTTAATGCGATACATATTGTTTTCTGTGTTAAAATTGCCATGCTTTGATGGGTGACCAAGTTCATAGCAGGGCCGGCGGAAGGGGAGGGCGAACCGTCCCATCGCCCAGAGCGGCAAAATTTGAAGAGAAGAAAAAAATAAGCCTATTGAAAACTGTGATCGAGCGAGATATTCTTTTGCGCTGAATAGTATTGAAATAGCATAAGAAGTCTCATTATTTATTTTATATTTTGATGTTTTAGTTAGGAATATATTGATTTTCAATTTTCCGTTGCTGCGTAATGACCGGGGGGGTCGAAATAGAGCGGCATCTGCCGCCACCTCCCAGGGAGGCAAAATGACTAGCGCCGGCCCTGGTTCATAACAAAAGAAAAAGCCGCGCAGCTTATCGTCTAGTGGCAGTATATGTACTTGTTATTGTTGTGGAAGCCGGCATCCTTTGTAAATGTACAACAAAGGCAACCGACTGTCGCCGATCTCAGAGAGGAAATAATAATACTGCTTCAGGAGGAGTGTTATGGTGCAATTGTAGCGGTTTAACACGTTGGCATGTTATTATCTGCCGTTGCAGTTCCATACCAGTGTATACGGGTTTTGGGAGTGAAAAGTTAGAACGCCACCAGTGCATTAATGCAATGAAAAATAATATATATTTTTTTTATTTTGTTTGAAATCACTCAAATAAGGAATCGTATGAAGAAGTCTTCTTTGCAGCATTTTTGGTAATTTTACTTATGTGTTAGTTCATATTTTGCGAATTTTTAGTCCATATGTATGTAGCTACATACATAGTCACTTGTTAGTACATATTAATCCTAGTCCTGGTATAATGCATGACGTTTAAAACTCAACGTTAGATAGACCTGAATTCTCTAATTTTATTGTTGTACGTAACAGCTGTGCATCGGCGCACCGCAGCGATTTTTCTATCTGCTCCATTAGCAACACTGCTTCTTTAGTTCTGTCGCGCATTGCACGGCAGAATTATCTGCGCTGGACTCTACACTACCACTTTCTTAATTCTATGTTGCGACAAGATTACATGGAATTATTCGAATAGGTAAACGTCTGCATCTGCATTTGGGTGGCCGCCCGATGTTTGGTCTGGTGTCGCGAAGCTGCTGTTCTCACACAATCGAGACCACAATTTTTTACATTGTTTGCAACCGTTTTACTCGAGAAACAAGAAATGCTTTCTAAAATGAAAACGTGAAATGTCACAGGTTGAACGTTAAAAGAGTTCCTACAATATGTATTCGTACGCTTGTGAAGAAATTCCCAGGAAGTGCAACTGCATAGAAAGGGCTGCGTTTACAACTCAAGGTGCACAAAATTAGGGGAGACCGAGTTGCCCATAGGGGTGAGTTGACAAATTGTTTCTTATTCCTACTAAACGAGAGTTGGCAATATTGCAGGTTACTGTGAATATGCTTCAACTCCAGGATCAACTCTCAACTAAGAAGTTGAACGTCTTGTACAGTCACGGACACTTCTGGGTTGTAACAATCCCATTGAAAGCTAATGGTATCGTTACAATCCAGAAGTGTCCATGACTGTACACGAAGTTTCTACTGTATGACAAACACAATCATTTCCTACTTGCGAAGTAAATGTTTCCATCTCCATATTCCTTCTTATACGTTTTCAAAGTCAGCATAGTTTATGGTAAGGCTACCGTGAAGACTATTGTTGTATCGATACTACATTCTGATATTTTGTTAAAACTGTTTTGTTTAGCAGCAGTATGACCAGAAATTCCCATATGAGCAAAGGGGTGAGTTGACAATATTGTAGACCTACTGAGAAAATTGTTCTTCAATTAATTGCTTCATCAAAAATAGCTTAGCATATAGACACCCGTTTTTTAAAATCAATCTAAGTTCCAGGTTCGAATCCCGTCCTGGGCATGGGTGTTCTCTATGCATGTCCCTTCATCAATTCCATCATATCATCACTCATTCTCATCTTCGCGATTAACCAAAAGTGGCAACCCATGATCCCTTTATACAAGACCGTTACCACTACTACGCCATCATAGAGTTCATTCATGTAACTGATGTAGTTCTAGGTGAGACATAACAAGCTCATTGCCAGCGACAGGTGTGGATTTGATCGAATGCATTGCTGTTTTTCCTTACGACCCATTTTCACCATCAAATCTTTCAAATAACTATACATTTAACTCGAGGAAACCACAGTCTGTTGATTTGATTGTTAGGAACCAAGTGTCACACAGGCGATGGAAAATCCTGAACATGTGAAAGTACTTTTTTTTCAGGTTTATCTCAAGTTTGAAAGCGCGATAACAGTTTTGCACAGAAGGCAAATACAACAGCTTAATGGCGTGTTAACTATCAGCTCGACAACCACGGTTGAAAAAAAAAAACGAACAGCGGGGAAAAAAAGAAGTGCGATAAACTGAAAGCATAGCAATTTGCTTTAGACACAATGGAACTATCCGCTCAAATCAGAGCATGAGTTTGACCGATGGAGCGATTTGTCTCATCTTTTGTGCCGGTGCGTGTATCCCCTCACATGTCGCGGCACACATCGACTGCATCACGTGCTTGCGACTAACGATGCGGGTCCGACGACTTCCTGAATCCATGCGTCCTCCGCCCAGTTGGACCGTGACATCCATTACTGGATTTGAGGCCGATGGGAGGGGGAGGGGGGAACCATCACTCCCTTCCGGAAAGGGTCTTGCATCAATGCTCGCTCCGTCACGTATGTCCGACCGACTAACGAAATCTTGAATGGATGGGAAAATGAGTCGGCGTGCTTTCTTCCGTAGGATTTCATCAAGTTCAACGTTAGTTTTTTTTGTTTTTGGTTATGCCTAGCTGGAGATGGAGACGAGACGAGAGGAAGCTCGTCTCCTTCTCGGTTTAAGTCTCGCCTCATCCCAAGTACCGAGGTGATAGATGCAATCAAATCAAGTTAGAGCACCATTCATTCATTTCGTTTATTTTAGGTCACTTTTATTCCATTTTTGGCTAATAGCGGCAATGAGGATGAGTGATGATATGAAGAGGCACTCACAAAGTTAATGAAGAGGCACTCACAAAGAACCTCCATGCCCAGCTCGGGATTCAAACTCCACTATTAGCATTCGTACAGAAGACTTCAAGCTTTCCAGTGAGCTACACTAAACACTCGGAGAGTGTAACGGGAGACGCTTTTTGGAGACACCCAAATGTCAACCTATCTTCCGCGTAGTACACACTGGACTACATTTTGAAGATTATCGAGGCGTTGGCGTCTGGACTCACCAATATAATCCCCTGTGGGGTTCGTGTTGTGGCGTCCATATATGTTTGTGATTGTCCCTTCATCCATCTCATCTAGTCACCATTCATCCTCATCTTCGCGATTGGCCTTCCCGATGGCGTAGTGGTTCGTCGTCGTTATGTAATCGATACCCGGTGGAGGCACATAGTGGTTCGGATCCCACTTTAAAATGTAGGTCCGGTCCCGATTAGCGTTACTGTGCATAAAGTAGACTTAAAACACCAACTTAATCAATTATCTTAATGATTAGCCAAAAGCGGAAGAAAAGCGACATAAAATGAACAAAATGATTGATTCAATCAATTAAACATTCAGTAATAGAAGTTGGTAGGATGAATGCTCGCAGAACACTAAATATGCTGACTATGGCAGTCTTTGTTATAAAGTAATAACAAACTATACACGTAACGTTAGCACCCTCTATCAGGGTCTTCTTCAAGCTGAGATTCAAACTAAAATGCATTTTCGTGTATAGTAAAATGCGTTACATGTACTTAGTGTGTTATTGTGCAATAAAGACTGCCTTGATCATCATTTTTGGTATTTTTCAACATGGAAACAAGTGTTACCAGGGGCGCGTCAAGTGTCTGAGCGCTCAGCGAGCAAAGTGATTGCTCAGCTACTTGACGACCAAATAGGCATTGATCACTGAGCGAACTTGAACCTTACTCGCCACAGGTTTGAGCCACAGAATATAGCGTTTTTGTGTTTCGATCTCGTGAGGCAAAGGGAAGAAGAGGAAAACTGTATGACGGGGTGGCGAGCCGGATGAACGGCTTGCGATATGGCGTAATTAGATAGGAAGTTCAAATAACAGAATGTAATATTCCAGTTTTTGTAATTGTATTAAAATGAAAGTGTTGTTTATTCCAAATAATAAATATTAAATATACACCGTAGTTTTAGAAAGTTGTGCAAGGGTGTGAAAATGAAAATTTCGACAGTTTTGTTCACATCAACTATTCTAATTCCATAATTAGCAGCTTTTCAAACACCGAAATTTTGTCCACTCGACGCAGCCACATTCACCACAGATTATTCGAAGGCACTGATATGTTGATCAATGAACAAACAGCGCCAAGTAAATGATCCGTCTGCTCAACGAGCGAAGATCTTGCTCAGCGAGCGTCGCTCAGGTACTTGACGGGCCCCATTGCTCAAAGTGGAAATTCCTAGCTGGGGGATGCTTGATCGAGTTTGGGAATAGGTGGGTGGGGGGGATGTAGTCTAGTTCTGTTGGAATTTTGAGAGCCAGAAATTTTGTTTATTTATATGATTTCTACTATATGTAGGCAAAAAAAAAATGGTCACATGATCTGACTTGTGATCATTTTCTAGAAATTTCTGCCATTTTGAATTTTCGATAGTTTTTCTTTAAATCTTTTGTGGAGTAATGTGGGTGAGTAGCTCGTCATTTTATAGATTTTGAAGCACGCTGAGCTCAAAACAGCACAGATTATGCTCAAGAAATAAGAAAGGTACGTGACCTTTAAATTTTGAAGCGGGACATTAAGAGTGAAAAAATTGGCAATGTTCCCATGTGCTTCATTTTTCATTTCAATCAAACATTTGAACATAAATTGTTTATTTTGCACTTCAAAAATGTACAGAAATTGTTGTTTCCAACTCTGCTACGACACACACCGTAGCTCAGGAGGTCTTAAATGTTCTGTTATACTAAGGTTGTAAGTACTGTCTTTTCTATATAATCATAATTTTAAAGGACCCAGTGTTGGGATATTTTCCAGCACATTCATCTATATATGACACAAAGTAGGAACGCATTATGTGGAAGAGAATTTTTGAAATCTGGGAACAAAATATTTAAAAGTTAACATATTTTGCTTGGTTGTAATGTCCGACCCGCACTTCGTCACAAGTTTATCTAGATGAGCCAAGTACCTTTGCAATAAATTGCTCTGCATATTGCACCATCGTCCAATTCCAATTATGCCTCCTCACAGTGGCGGCAATTAGGGGGGCGAGGGCGGCAGTTGCCCCTCCACTTCTTGCCACTTTTGCCCCCGCACATCACTTGCTGGCTTATTGTAATGTTGTTCTAATGTACAAGGTTCGCACATAAAAAGAAACGGAACATTTTTCTTAGGAAAGAAAACAAGTAATTATCTTCAAATGACTTTATCACCTTCAAAATAATCACCAGAGGAGGCAATAGACTTTTACCAGCGTTTGTACAGCTCTTGAAAACACTGTTGATAGTCATTGACAATAAGTGTTCGCAAAATACGCGTAACATTTAATTTCATATCCGCGACGTCGTCATATCTTTGCCCTTTCTTGGTAAAAAGGAAAAAAATCAGCAGGCGATAAGTTCGGAGAATATGGAGGGTGATTTATCACCGTCACTGAATGTTTAGAAAGGTACTGTTGTACAGACAATGCGGTATGAGGTTGAGCATTACCGTGTAACAGAAACCATTGGCCAGAATCACAGAGGTCCTTGCAAACCCGCTTCATCCTGTTTCTGAGTCGACCAAGCACTTCCTTGTAATACCACTGATTGATTGTTTGGTCTTCAGGGACAAATTCATAGTGGATGAGTCCTTGGGAATCAAAAAATGCGATCAGTAGCACCTTTGTCTTCGATTTTCTCCTCGACACTTTCAAGTCCACCTTTGAAAAGATTGTACCAGTCATACAATTGGGTTCTTGATAACGCTGCATCACCATACACTGCCCGTATCATCTGTAACGTTTCGGTAAACGATTTACCCAATTTGTAACAAAACTTTATGCTGTAACGTTGTTCCATCTTGGTGCGCATATTTTGTACGCCGCCTGCACACGACCTGCATCTGACTCACGCTTGCCCCGATACGGACTGCCTGTAACAGGTTGAAACATGCACTGACGGGAAGTTTATATACAGTTCTTTGCAGCGTTGCCAGAATACGGTACCTTTTTATTTGGTTTGGTTCCTTCTTTTTTTCAGTTCGATTTCTTTATGGGCGGACCTTCTATATCCTAATGCTTGTTTGGATAAACATGGAGACAATGCAGTAGATGGGGGATGCCTATCTTATCTGGTGTATGTTTCATGAAAACATCCCGTGTCCCCACCACTTTAAGCACTTTAAGCGCATCCTTCGTGACGCATACCTCACCTTTCGGAAAACATTTAACGGTGAGGGTAAGTCGTGAGGGTGAACACGTATGAGGACTAAGGTGAGTCATGAGGGCGAGGGTGGTCAAAACGTGCATTTTTTGCTGAATGTAGTGTGTGGATAGGACGTTGGATTCTGTCCCAAATGTGGCGCCTTAACACTGACTGTAGTAGGCTCAACAATGAAAGCAAAACGGCAATAATTAAGAAAGAAATATGCAACTTTGATGAGGCATCCATTGTTATTCCGGACTTTACATTGTTGAAAACCTGAAGCCAAGGACCAAATTAGTCCCTAAGATCTTCGGAGAGCCTTTGGCGGAGTCTGCATGTAGAGCCGTGCCAACTAATTGGACCGTGCCTTCGAGGTACTTGCAGTAGCTCCGCATTGTGACAGTCATTTTTTTGGGTTTTAATTTCAGCTTTTACGGCTACCCAGGAGGAATTCCGGAGAAGAATCATGATGAAGCGTGTAATTCGGTGGCTGCTGAAACGGAATCACTGTCTTCATCTCCCGAAAACGAATGAGGAGCAGCAGACGAGAGAAAAACAAGGGAAAGAAGAAGAAAAGAGCCGCAATCTTTCTTTTTACTCACGCCCATGGGTGAACCAACCTGGATGGTAGGCTTACACACCAGCGTGACATGAATTTCTTGGTTTTTTGAAAGCCTGTGTCGTGAATCTCAATGTTCTGGATTGGAGGAGAGGTCCTTGATGCTTCTAGGCTTCCCTTGGTTCATAATTGAAGTAAGGCTGAGCCGATACCGATGCCCAAGTATCGGTATCGGAAATTATCGATTGGAATTCATCTACCGATACCAGCCGATACTTTTACGGCATATTTGGTCTTTCACTGGATCCGCGAAAATGTCCCGCGACATTTTCGCGGTCTCATTATCTTGAAAATCATGCAAAATTCAAACTTTCTTTTATTTTGCACAAATTATGAAAGGAAAACTGTAATTTTTCATTACACAATAAAATCTATTAATATTCTGATGTAATTCTTGAAAATGTATTGGTAAATTCATGCATATAATTGAAGAGAATGATTTACACACCGATATTGATCAATTGATTTTTGCCTGGGTAATGAGGTCATAATTCTTTGGACACTTTCGTTTAATTTGTTAGCACTGTCTTATAGTTAGTTGTGCAAATACTGATTCATCTAAAATTTTCAATCCAATAAATGATGTAATTCCCAATGACGTTTCATTAATTTCAAATGTATTTATGTACCAATTCATGATTTTGTCAGCAAAGATTCTAGGTTCAAACAGAGATCTGAGCATGGATCTTCAAGTTCAAGTTCATTGTCGCATTTAAATTAAATGGAAGACAGGCAACGTAAAAATTGCAAATAATACTATGTTCAAAATTTACTTATCTAAATCTCGTGTTATAATTGGGCAAATGGTATTTCCTCACATACTCTGAAGAAAAGAGAGAGAAATTCTTTATTAATAAAGTGTAAATCTAATTTCTAATTCTAATACTGAATTGTACCACCAGGTTCCAAAAATGATTTTAAAAAAATATATATAATGCGAAGAAGAGAAGTTAAATTGGAATTATAAATACAACAATATAAGTGATGAAAATGTGGTTCATTTATTGTTTTAATCACAAATAAACTTTTTCTTTGACTCTTTGAATTACATATAGAATTCGAAATGCATAAAATCAAAACTGTTCCATTACCAACCGCGGAAATATAATAGCTTATTTCATATAAAATAACAATTTAATCAAGAACTCAAAATATTACAACATGTCTAACTACATCCTTGACAACCAAATCAACAAAACAATTGAATATCTGCATATAAAGATATTATAAAATCGTAGATGTCTCACAATATAACTACTGCAAAAACGGATGTACTTTTGATGCATCATTTGACACAGTTGAACTTATAAATTTTGTTTCTTTGAAATGATTGGGTTTGATCCTGTCAATTAATGCATTTATAGCTCATTACACGGAGCAGCAGCTGATAAAAGTATTCTGTGATGCATTTCCCTGCCTATTTCGATGTACAAAGATTGGATCGTTACCAATTTATGTACAGGGTGAGTAAAAAGTCAGGTTACATAGGAAGGTTGTGACTGTAAGTAAAGGAAGATGTTGACAAAATACGAAATGGTGGAGGTAATTTTCCTGAGTGGCCACCGCGGTCTCCAGGCCAGGATTTTTGCCTTTGAGTTCATTTAAAGACGCTCATTTACTCAGTTTAAGATTCAGAACATCCAGCATCTGAAGGAACGCATTGTGTAATGTGCCGGACGTTCTGCAAAAGGTTCTGGAGAACTGGAAATGTCGCGTGCACATTATGCATTTACGTTCAAAGTGCACAAAGTGAAGATATACTATAAATCCCTATGTAACCTGATTTTTGACTCACCCTGTACTTTATTGTCAATTAGCTATATTTGTGTCAATTGATACAGTGTGACTCTTATGAGTAGGAGGTTATATATATATCTAGGGTTACCAGATCGCTGAAAGGGAAAAGTCTGACATAATGTCCCAAAATGTAGGACACAAAACATTCACAATAAATAATACATATTTCTAAAGAACACGTTAGAAAGTAATTTAAAATTACACTTTTCAGTTGTTTTTTTAAAAATGATTTGTTAATGAAATCTTAAATGCAAAATTTCCAAACTTGTAATCATACTAAACAATACAGCTCTTACTACATGTTTTAACTGGTACTTCTAAGAGGAACCAAGTTTTCTAAAACTTTCAGGTTTAATCAAAATATATTTATGAGAGACTAGACAGTCTATTTTTTTGAAATTGTAGGGATCAGTACTTTTTACAGACTTCATGAAAAAAATATTTTTCAGTCCGCTGGGCTAATGGTAATGAAAGTAGTCTCTCAACATTTGCATTATGACCTGTAATGGCAAACTAATATTCAGCAACTACCGTAATTTGAAATGGTTCCAGAAATTTCACCTTGGGTTGTTTTTAGTTCAATAACAGGGTGTCTACCAAAATAAGAAATCCAAAAATCTTTTTTTCTGGACCTTTTCTTGTCCTTTTTTTCGTTGTTATGAACCTTTATTTATTCGACCCCTACTTAGGTAAAGTTGGAAATTAGCAATTAAGAAAATACATATTTATTTAATGAAAACTGAAGCTGTATTTAACAAGAGAATTAGACCTGCTTTATCTATTAATGTATCTTGGACTGCTTTTGGCAGACTAGCAAGGCCCTTGCGTCTGGACTCACAGCCAGTATACCTAATCTTGTTTTCGTCCTTATATGTTTGTGATTGTCCCTTCATCCATTTATCTTACCATTACCACCCTTTATCCTTATCTTTGCGATTAGCCAAAGGGGCAAAAAAGTGAAGGAAAATAAACTAAATCAGCTAATCAGTCATTGGAATAGCAAAAATTCTTGACCACAAGTATAATTTCCTGACTTTTTATTGACTTCTTGACCTACTTGTTTATTTCTTTACTTTTTCTTGACTTTTTTGACTGGTAGACACCCTGAATAACTTTGTTCTCTATACCCCTCCCTGCTTTACAATCAAAATAATGTATAAGAATGGGAAACACCTTGTTCAATCAGTATAAACCCAAGGCAAGAAATTCCGCTGAACATTGATATCATCGGAAAGTGGTCCCAAAACTTTGTTCAATAATTGCTTCCGTTTTGCCGTTTATTTTCTAGCAGGACAAACTTTATTTTATTTTGGACAATGACTGAATTAAAATAAATTTCACTATTGAGTTTGGGGGCGCAGTCCGAAGACTTGTAACTTGCATGATTTCTCTCTGTTCAACTGAAACACGCATTTTCCTAATTCATATTATGTGACGCTCAAAATGTAGGACATTTATGATAATTTTCAAATTCCTCCCGAACGCCGGACATAAGGCTAAAATGTAGGACATGTCCGGGAAAAACAGGACGTCTGGTAATTCTAGATATATCGTGCAACAATTACATCCTCAAAATGCAGTTTTCATGCAGAGAAACCAAATTCATGTATTACACATATATATAACTGTTAAGTGCTACATTAGTCAATAAATATACATTAGACTAATTTGGAAACTTTTCTGAACAAATTAATTTTTTTGCTACTTTTATCCACATTTATTCGCATCTCATTGTAAGGCCTTTATACGATGGTGCAAAGCCCTAAATGCAAGTTTTACACTCTTTCTCATGGATTACATGACGTTACGATATACTGTCTTGAGCAGACACTAATTGCGGGTTTGTAGTTTCTCCGGCTAGCAGATTCTCTCGAAGCTTGGATTAGAGAATATGGACGGATTGTGGGAATACAAGAATTTTGAATTTCTCACAAACCTCTCCTGATAATAATGACACAGGTTGCTTCAGATTCGAAATAAGTGTCATTTCCAAAGTGTGCGCAGGAGCTAGAAATTACAGGTGACGTAACATGCAATGGTACCCGAATGCTCAGTCTGCACTTAGAGCAAAGTTCTCGTCTTGCATACTAAGCAGCTTCTGAAGCCCAACATCCGCGATGGTAGGTGTAATGGTTGCAGGCTGCAATTACTTCAACCAAACCTTCAGAAACATGGCTGCCGTGTTCGGTTCAAAATTTCATCCCTCGCCGAAACATCCATGATTAGGTTCCATGTGGGTCATTCCATGCTAAAAGATCCAATGGTGGTTGCATGACCATTTTAGAAAAGAATCATTTTTAGCACATCCGTTTGTACATGTTTTGAGATATCAATGTCTTTAAAAATATATTGTCTTTAGTTCTCCTGCGGCAGCCATTTTTCCAACATGGCACATGGCATTTTTTGCTCATGTAGCAGTATACGGAAACCTTAATATCTGAAAAACCATTGAAGCTAGAGACCTGAAACAAAATTCATTTTGTAGCTAATGAAGTATACTTTCTATGATATTCAAGTATGTTTTACTAAAAATTGCATCGTAAGTACGAAAATTATGGTGGAAATTTGGGTAACAATAGTTAAAAATTTGGATTTCTAAGCCCGATTTTTTAAATGATGGGGTTTAGTCTAAGGCTTGATTTTTTTTATGTGTAGACCTACCTGCAGGGTGTCTGTAAATAAAATATAAGTGCTTAGAAATACACCCCTTTTTTACAGCATGGGCTCAAACATGGCCGTTCATTGAATTTTGATAGTTTTCGAGGTCAAATATCTCAGATGGGTCTTCTTGAAAAATTCTGAAATTTGGCACAAAGGAAGCCCTGAATGAACCTAACTCACAGTAAAAATCTCAACTTTTAGGTTCAACTCGTTTTGGTCAATATGAGGTAACGTATGTCACCTAATTTCTGACGTTGCAAAGTAAGGTTAAAATACATCCCATACTTAGAATAATGAAGTCTTTTCTTTTTCTTTTTTAAATTTGGGTTAAATAAAGCCTCAGAAAATATAGTAACATAAAGTTTTAATACTTGACTTAACAGAAATTGAAATTACAAGGTATGATAATTGAAAATCTATGAAATCTCATTCCAAAAGGTTTGATTTATTAGGTACCCATGACCAGTTGGTGTTGTCATCTCCTGTTTCCTACTCATTCTCTTTGTCAAATCAGGCAGAGTTATTTGTTCTTTCACTAAGTTCCTAAGTAAATTATCAGAAATCTTCAGTTCATCACATATATTTTTTCTTGACGAAGGGTAGCAATCAAACTGATCATTCTGAGCTTTTCAACGTTAGTTTTTGCTAATTTACATTTTTCTTCTTATAATTTCAATTATATGATTGTACTGCCCATGCAAAGGATTGCCACACTTGCCTTCCTTTTCTTCATTTCTAATACTTTGTGAAAAGCAACCTTCCAGTTTCCTTTGCACTTCATGTATGATGTGAATAGTTTTTCGAGCAAGAGCACTTTATTGTTTTTCTGCAATCAGCCTCCTCAGTTTTGAAACAGGAGATACATCAAAAGCAGAACAGACTTCATGCATTTCCTTTAGTTCTTCTTGGGTTGGCATAAAAACATCATTTCCATTCTGGCAATTAAGTGAGTCACTTTATCCAGATATGAAAATTTTACTCCAACATGTCAGGCCTATTGATTTAACTGGGCTTACTTGACACTTTTTTGCCTTATCATATGAGGCAAATTGATTTTAAAAATTCCCACTTTACCATATAAATAACTATTTTCAATGGTATTTGCATATTGTCTCTAAGCCATCCACCTGTAGTCTTGACCTAAGAAGTGTTTTATCATTTTCACCGAGTTCGTTAAGATTATTTAGGTCTTTGGGACCCTTACCGAAAGTGTATTTATGACAGTCCTCTCCAGTTAAAAAATCTACAGAACACTCCATTCCAGTCACAGATAACGAACATTCACAAGTCACTACTCTCGACACATTAGGCAAAGGAAGAATGACAGCAGAGATTGTCCATGCACATGTCAACTCCACATTCTATCAAAACATGTCTCTGAATCTTCTACTGTGCATGACTCACATCTACTTCAACGAATGTATTTTCTTGAAAAATAAAAATACGTGGAAAATAAAGGAAACAGAAAATAATATATTCTACCAGTTTTACCCCTCCAAAATAAATAGCCTACTTACAGTGGAGTGCCCAAAGAGGGGTTGGTGGGGGTCATAACTCAATACCTTTGGCCTAGTATTCCATAAACAATTACGTTGAAAAGTAAATTATTTAAGACAAAGAGAGAAGGGAATTGACCATTGAATATTTTAATGAACTTGAAGAGGAAATGCAACAGTTAAAGGTATCACTGGCGATATTCACAAACAAACTAAAGTCAAAAAATGAAAATAGCGAACACTATGTAAAATACCTTCTAACTTAATTATGTATAATACTTGAATTTTTATCCAACAGACAGTTTTAGATTGTTCACTCACAATATATGATAAAGTTACATCGTTGCATTTAATATTAAAAATTGAGGCCCAAGGGCACTTTCACATGGAATGCCTATTTATATTTTTGTTTATTTACGTTGTTTTCTTTTTAAAAAATGAAAATCGTGGTACGATTATTTGTTGCATTTGCTATAATTTGTGTGGCTTGTAGCCAGTAACAACATATCTAATACAACATGGTGAAATACTGGTATTCTACTTTAGGAGCAAATAAATTACGATGAAACAGCTGCAGAAGGCGTCTTCATCTTCAATCAACATGAAGATGTGTTTGTTTTGTGATATTTTTTTCCACATGATATGACATTTATTGCAATTTACGATACAAGCCCTTGGGTTGTGTTTATCATACAATATTATGATCTACCCCACCTTAAACACTGACATTTCCTTTGTGCTGTCCAAGGGGTGACAAGTGGACGTAAAGCATGATAAGTATACAGTACCCGATGCCATGTGGTTTGTGTCGCATTTTCACTTAGTTCTGCGATTTTTGCAAATAGACAGGAAAAATGATTTTTAGAAACCAACTCTACTAACTAGGAAGCTGTACAATGTTTTGTTACGCAGATTACATTCTTATCTAATGCTCTCGATAGACAATTGAAAAAAGAATTATACACCATGAAATTTATAACACACTACAATGTAAAACGTTAACACAGGAGAAAAGACAAAAACCGTCAATTACCGCCAAAGTAACGACCATGACTCTTTGAAAGTATATTAACGCCTATTACGTAGTTATTCTAATGACATTTTTATGATTAAGTTTTGAAAATATGGATATGGTGCACAAAACTGTAATATATAATCGTTATATATCCTTATGCATGATAACATATTCATAATTTAAATAAAAAAAACTGCTTGCGTTCTGTTTTTGTAAAGTAACAGGCAGAATATTAAATTTTCTATCAGTGTACATCAGTTTATCATTATTTGACTTTCCAAGCAATATTCCAATGGTGTTTGAGGTGAACCAGAATAATGTTTCGAAGAGTCACTATCGAAGATAACAAATTAGTTAAACTTGTGAATATCGCAGGCAAAAATTGGACAAAGCATACGGTCCATATATCCACCACCTACATGAACTTCTGAACCGTGCCTGCAATGAATCTCACAGAACTTGCGATTAGATTAATGAAGACAACATTTCTGCCGGCTTCATGGCACAAGTCCTGTACATTTTACCTGCTTACAGAACTTCACATTCTCAGAAGCTTTGACGTGGTAATTTCGTTAGCCTTATTTGATGTTTGAAAGTCAAACGGAACTAAACCCTATTCGAATCAATCAATCAATCAATCAATCAATCTTGTTCAGATATCAGAGACATGACTACATATAGAGGGTCTCCTGATGGCCTAACGGTAACGCTATCTAAACTTGTAATCAAAGAGTGTCGGATGAGATACCCCGTGGAGGCACACAGTGGTTCGAATCCCACTTTAAGCTGTAGGTCCAGTTCGATTAGGATATCTGTGCATAAAGTGGACCCACACTCATCCTGTTACACCATGGAGTTTTAATCTTTGTATGTAGGCACATCCGAAGAGTTATTTTTAATGTATTACATACATTCTCTCTAACTCTTTGAATTGATTAAACATAACGCTATCACAAAACATACTACAAGACGCTTCGAGAGAGATGAGCAATCAACTCACGATATAGTATATGTTACCGAGGGTTTGAGACGTTCTCTTACATTGTTAGTCAAGAGGACATGGTTTCTAAAACACAACAAAGAAGTAATTGATCACGTGAAGCCTCTCAGGGTATGGGTAATATATCTGTTCATTCGTTGGTCAAATTAAATCAAAGTCAAGTTTTTACAAAGAAGATGAAGTATATTTTACTTCTTAGCAAAATAAAAATACTTATGAGCGGAGTTCCATTGGAATTTCAAAGAAATAACAGCATCTTACAATTCAGCTTGACCACTCTTTTAAAACTCAAAGTAAAAACAAGACACAGTTGTAATTCCCATCGCAACAGCTCATACAAGATATGTACATAAAGGTCAGTCACTATCCTGACATTATCAGTCATAGGTCTAAATATTTTATACCACATGAATCACATACTAAATAACAGATTAAGATAAATAACAGTAAAAATTTGTACAACGAGAAAGGTAATTAGGAAAGAACAATAAACATTTGTACAAGAGGGAAGGACGTATCAGGTTGTAGGTTCGAGTTCTAACTGAGACATGAGCGTTCCTTTGTGAGTGTCCCTTTATCAACTTCATGTAATCACCATTCCATCCCCATCGTCACGTTGAGTCAAAACTGGCAGAAAAGCGGCGTCAAAATAGTAATAGAAAATTACAAATGCAGTATACGACTGAGTTTGTTATGAATTGGAAATTTAAGACTGTAACATGCTGCATTCAAGTAAAATCTCACTGCTGCTTTACGGTACCTTTTGTGTTCTGATACCGATGAGCATAGTGTGCATTATATGCTTAATTTTACGAATCTGACAGAATGGACGCCTGTTATTTCGTGAAATCTAACCCATGCAGAGTAAAAGTCGGCTTGTGGACTAATTACAAAGGCTTTATTGGCGTTAAAGAGCTAAACCGGAAACTTAGTTCGGAATGTATGTATTTACTTCCTCAACGGAACGGGTGTAATTTCCCAGCGAATGGCAACAACAGTCGTACAAAAAAGGCCTTTCACAGTTAGTTACGTGGCTTAATGCATCCTCCTATCCTGAAACATGAGCAAAGTGTTATTAAGAGAGCAATTTCGAAGTTTATATTAGTTGTTTTCTACGGGCAGAGAGATATTTCTCTCTACAGTTGGCGTATTCTAAGAACATTATGTCACAGGGAGGTACCCATGTGTGTTTGTGCATATGTGTCCGCGTATGTGTAGAGAGAGAAAGCTAAAATTTCATTAACTGCAACGGTGGATTTTAATAGGTTATGCGTTTCGCACTTTTCACGTTCTGTGTATTTTTCTTGTTTTCACAAGAGTAAATGGTTTCAGTCCTTAGACGCACGTAAATTCAGTGACGTTTTCTATGTACGTACCCAGTTAATTTATTTACCAATGATAATATATTGCATGGAGAAGGCTATGGCAACATTAATTTTGTGCAATAGGTTTCATTGACTGAATTAGTTTACTTTGCGTCGTTTCTCTATCACTTTAGATGATGAGTGATGAGGTGATCAAATTGATGAAGGGACAGTCACGAAGAATACCCATGCGTAGGCTGGAATTGGAACCCGGGACTCCTGGATTGTAGCGCGCTGTGCTAACCAGTCCGCCACGGATGTCGAGTAGGTGGACGACGTGATTGGCTCTTGTGGGAGGTGTGTCCTTATCATGCTCCAGAGATTCACGGGATAGAGTATAAAATTCTCTCTGTCTCCTCTCTCTCTCTACCTCTTAATCTCTGTTATCTTCTATCTCTTTCTCTTCCTTGTTTCTCTCTTTTCATTCATTTTCATCATTCGCTCACTCTCCATCTCCCTCCCTCTCTCTCTCTCACACACACATACACAAACTTCTCTCTGCGTTTCTCTTTCTTTCTTTTGATCATTCTTCTAACTCTGTTTCTCTCTCTTTTCATCTTTTTTCTCTTTATTTCTCTGTATGTCTATGGTTTCATATCTTTCTCCATCTAATTCTTTATCTCTTTCCAGCTTTTCTTCTCTTTCCCCCACTGCTACATTACCTTTCTCTAGGGGAAGTCGGGGGAATATGAGCAGTTGGCGAATATGAGCAGGTTGAAGCATTATCGCGCACACCGCCAAGAGGAGAATCTCGTTTCCGAAACCGACAGTTGGCAGCAGTTCGTTGAACCCTCTACCAGTGCCCCACTAAATGTTGTGAGCCTAGCGACAGCGTTTGTCGTGTCAGCGTCATTTTAATGTAAGTCTGTGATTTTTTTTTGTCAAAAAGTAGTCTCATAGTTATTTAGGAATATTTGTATAGGCTAAAACAACATGTAAGTTGTTAGTCTGACAAAATGCCATAATAGTCATTTGAAAACGTGGTGATTAGGCTTTCTATTCAGAATGAAACTGTTTCGTTACTTCTAAGCACTGTGGCACAGGAGATGGAAATTCAAATCATGGCGTCTGGGGAAATAGGAGCAGAGGTATTCGGGATAATATGAGCAGAAATGGGGAAATATGAGCAACTATTTTCGACTGTACAATATTCCAAAATTAGATTAATAGATTAATTATTCTGGTCTTTAGAACATTTACATTAAAGAAATTCCGGAGGAATGTACAGCGATGACTTCAATGGAGAAAAATGGTTGAGGTTTGAAAATAGCAGCGAGTCGTTACATGAGGACGGTGTAAACATTGAGGAAGATGGAGTCACCTTTGTATGTGAAAACTGCAAATAATTTTTTGGGTGGTGATGGAGACATTCCTTTTGTGGTGGATTGTGCTTGTGTAGAGTATAAATGGTAAGGTGTGAGAACTACAGTGAAAGCTCGCATGGGAAAACTGCAAATTATATTTTTTCTTATTTTTGGGACATGAGATAAATGAAAGATGCTTTTTTGGGGAGAGAAGTGAGTTTGTGTTATGTAACAGGTTTATGAAGTGAAAATATGTGAGGTGTTAGGATTATAGCAAGATGTCTCAAGGGCTGAGTTAATATGAAAGAAGGAGTGTCCTTTCTAATGAAAACTGATTTTTTTTTTAGGGAAGGTAAGTGACAGAGACGTTCTGTGTTTGTGTGGATTGAGTTTATGATGTGATAAAATGTTACATGTACATACAAAGTGTTTAATTTGTATTAGTTTTCTGTCTGATGAATTTCCGAACCTTTTTCTTTACTATATTTGTTTGAAGCATTTTAAATGATGGAAAGGGACATTTTGTGTTAAACTTTTGTATTTCACTGTAATCACTACAAGGTGCAATAAGAAAAAAATGTAAAAATTTTGATATATTCAGCTTTATTTGCAGTTGCCCATATTACGCCTGGTCTATGATCATATTACCCCGTGTTGGGGGTAATATGAGCTACTTGACATTAGTTTGTAAAATATTGTTTTTAAAAGAAACTATCTGTTTCTTCTTTTATCTGTTTCGGGTTAAAGTAGAAAATAAGCTGAGGAATCAAACGGAGAAGAGTTTAAAACTGTAACAAATACGGATTTTAAGTTTTTTAATGAAAAACCTTTACGAGCTCATATTCCCCCGACTTCCCCTAGCATTTATTGTCTTTCTTCCTTTGTTTCTCTATACTTCCTTCTGTTTCTCCATCTCTTTCAATTCTTTAGTCTCCTTTTCCTTTGTTTCTCTATCTTTTCTTCTCCTTTTCCTTTGCTTCTCTATATTTTCTTCTCCTTTTCCTTTGCTTCTCTATATTTTCTTCTCCTTTTCCTTCTACTTTTCCTTTTCCTTCACCTTTTCCTTCTGTTTCTCTATCTTTTCTTCTCCTTTTTCTTCTGCTTCTCTACCTTTTCTTCTCTTTTGTCCTTCTGTTTCTCTCTTTCCTTTTCCTTCTGTTTCTCTATATTTTCTTCTCCTTTTCCTTCTGCTTCTCTATCTTTTCTTCTCCTTTTCCCTTGCTTCTCTATCTTCCCTTCTCCTTTTCCTTCAGCTTCTCTACCTTTTCTTCTCTTTTTCTCTTTCCCTCCCCTTTTCCTTCTGTTTCTCAGTTTCCTTTTCCTTCTGTTTCTCTATCTTATCTTCTCCTTTTCCTTCTGCTTCTCTTTCTTTTCTTCTCCTTTCCTTCTGCTTCTCTATTTTCCCTTCTCCTTTTCCTTCTACTTCTCTATATTTTCTTCTCTTTTTCCTTCTGTTTTCTCTCTCCATCTCCTTTTCATTCTGTTTCTCTATCTTTTCTTCTCCTTTTTCTTCTGCTTCTCTATTTTTCTTCTATTTTTCTCTCTCCTTCTCCTTTTCCTTCTTTCTATCTATCTTTTCTTGTATTTTATCCTTCTGTTACTCGCTTTCCTTTTCCTTCTGTTTCTCTATATTTTCTTCTGCTTCTCTATATTCTCTTTTATCCTTCTGTTTCTCTCTCTCCTTTTCCTTCAGTTTCTCTATATTTTTCTCCTTTTCCTTCTGCTTCTCTATCTTCTCTTCTTTCTTTCCTTCTGTTTCCTCTTTCCTTCTTCTTTTCCTTCTTCCTCTCTATATTTTCTTCGCTTTTATCCTTCTCTTTCTATCTTTCCTTTTCGTTCTGTTCCTCTATATTTCCTTCTGCTTCTCTATCTTTTCTTCTCTTTTATCCTTCTGTTTCTCTCTTTCCTTTTCCTTCTGTTTCTCTATATTTTCTTCTCTTTTTCCTTCTGCTTCTTTATCTTTTCTTCTTCTTTTCCATCTGCTTCTCAATCTTCCCTTCTCCTTTTCCTTCTGCTTCTCTATACTTTCTTCTCTTTTTCCTTGTTTTCTCTTTCCTTCTCCTTCTCCTTGTTTTCCTATCTATTCTTCTTTTCCTTCTGCTTGTCTATCTTTTCTTTCTGCTCCTCTATCTCTCTCTTCCTTTGATTTTCTGTTTTCTTTCAATCACTTTGTTTATAAATATGCCTTTTCTCATATATACTTTTCTTCTATTTTTATTCCTCTGTACTTATGATTCTTGCCCTACTATCATTCTGATAATTTCTCAAATGGGCTGCTTGTGTGGGCAGGAGAGTGAGAAAGGACTATTTCCCATGGACTTGTAACGTGTTAAAGTATTGAGTACGGTTTTATCCAGACAAAAATAAAAAGTTACTTGAGCATGACTGATAACAACCATGACGGACGAATATTTTTTTATCATCACAACAAAAGACGCACACACGTGGACACAAGAATAGTAATATTTAAAATCATAATCATATTGCACGTGAGATTAGCCTTTGAGACGGCGCCAAAATGAAAGCAAATAACTATCAATCAGACACATTAATGAGGCAAATTGTTACGTGTGACCGCCGAGTGGAATGTGTCGCCAAGACCATTTATTAACGTTTTTATCACTAAATTCCATACATCACAGGAAATCACATTTCACGTGGTTGCCCCGTTTCGTACATGAAACCGAAAGCACACAAATCCTGCATTATTCCTCAGTTAGTTCAACTTAACTGGAAGAATTACAACAATTACAAACTCGTTAGTCACAACAATTAACTCAACTGAACCCATGAATGCGCTGTCAATGTACTCGTATAATGAAAGAGATGTGTTGAAAAAACAGGGGAGAGAAGCTATATTTTCTACATACACGTGTGTTGTACGTATTTCCTTATATTGAAGTCTACCACAAGAAAGGGTTCTTTGCAAATACAAGATATGAGAGGACTCACTGGCGATATACAATCTGTAAATATTGGGTTTGCGCATTACGGCATTGAAGTGCGCCAATGCTTGAACCAACAGTTTCCTGGGCATTGGAACAGTCGACGTGGTCCGGTGGACTGGCCATCCAGGTCGCCAGATCTCACTGGCGATATACAATCTGTAAATATTGGGTTTGTCCGATACGAGAGGGTGGAGTATTGAAGTGAATTTCTTCCTATTACCGTGCGCTCCTACAGAAATGTTTATAGGAATCCATCATTTAAAAATGAATAATACAGGGTGAGTCATAAGTCTCCATACAAATGGTGAAAACGGTGACAAATGTTTCTTTTTCTTTTTCAGGCAGGTGAACCAATGAAAAAGAGATGCCACTAACGAAGGAAAAACGGATTGACATCATTCTGTTGGATGGGAGTGGTACCAACCGTCATGTAGCACGTACTTTCAATGCAACCCACAGAACGCAGATAACCCATAAGACCGTGGCCAAACTTATCAAGAGATTCAGAAGGACAGGTTCCGTCGCCGACGAAAGCAGGCCTGGAAGACGAAAGACAGCAACAGATGAAAGGAGGGTAACGCAGTTGTTGACAGCGATGACCAGGAGTCCGACAAAGGGGACCCGATGCCTCTATGCGGAAATTAGAATCAGCCAAAGCAGTGTCATGCCCATTTTGCAAGTGAACAAGTGGCACCCTTACAAGCTGCAGCTCTTGCAACATCTTACAGAAGACGATCCCGACCGGAGAGCAGAGTTCTGTGAAAGGGCACTGAACATGAACGAGAATGTTCCTGGTTTTGTTAGTTCCATTCTTTTTTCAGATGAGGCTAATTTTTATGTCACTGATGAAGTGAACAGGCAAAAATGTCAGGTACTGGACGCATAGCAATCCACATTGGATGTCGGACTGCAAAATTCAAGGGGCGGGGAAACTCATGGTGTAGTGCGGGATTTGGGGTAACAGGATTCTTATCTCGACATGTTGAAAAATGACATCTTCATGTCAATCCTGGACGAAAATGGGGACTTACCTGCATTTTTCCAGCACGACTGGGCACCAGCGCATTACGGCACTGAAGTGCGCCAATGCTTGAACCAACAGTTTCCTGGGCATTGGAACAGTCGACGTGGTCCGGTGGACTGGCCATCCAGGTCGCCAGATCTTACTCCCATGGATTTTTACCTTTGGGGACACCTGAAATAGATTGTGTACCAGAAGAAAATCTGTAATGTTGACCATCTTAAAAGGAGAATCACACAAGCTTGCAATCAAGTCACAGGAGAAATATTGTTCGCCAAAATTGGTTAGAGCGCCTAGCATTGTGTTTGGACATGGAAGGGAGACATGTGGAACCCTTTAACTGTAGCATAATATAATCCCATTTGTAAAAAGAAAATAAATAAACATTAGTCACTGTTTGCACCATTTGTATGGAGACTTATGACTCACCCTGTATAAATAATAACATAAAACTCAAATAGCAATTGCTATTGTACAATAGCAATAATATAATATTGCTCATCAAATTATTATTTCTCAAATTAATGGTATTAAATTATTATTATTACTCTACAAAGAGTATGATATAGTCAATGCTGGTTAAATATGTTTTCCACATAGCATTTAAAAGAAAAGCATGTAAGTAATGCTAGGACTAATACATTTTGTTAACTACTTTGATACCATTAATTTTAGAAGAACATGTGTCAAAGGCAATTTGTAAATTGAAAAGTAGATCTGCAATTGGTGCAGATAGAGTAGCTAACTTTATTTTGAAAGGTAATCAAGAAGTTATGGTTCCATTACTTACAACTTTCTGTAACAGGTCATTACGCATTAGCAAGTGGCGTTTTCCCAGAAATTCTGAAAGATGTTTTTATCGTTCCAGTGCTAAAAAAAAGGAGGGAAAAGTAAACGATATAGGTCAATAACCATCTTAAATGCAATAGCTAAAGTGCTTGAACACATAATTGGGTTTTTCTTTCAAATGAATTTATAAAAAGTAGATCAACTGTTACTAACCTGTTAGTTTTAATTGCTTCTATCAAATCAACTCTAAGTAAGAAATCGCAAACTGATATTATATTTATAGACTTATCTAAAGCTTTTGACTCCGTGAACCATAAATTATTATGAGATAGACTTGATATTATTAGAATAACACCCAGATTTTTTAAATGGTTTGAGTTTTTTTTTATATATCTCGTATTGAATATAACTTTTAGAGTTAAAATTAGACAAAGTACCTCTGAGAAAGCAAAACTAACTTGTGGCGTGCCACAAGAATCTCCTCTTGGACCAATTTTATTTTCAATTGTTATTACTGATATGTATAGTGTTATTGACTCAACTTGTCTTTTATATGCTGACGATCTAAAAGTTTTTTTGGGAAATTAAAAGTGGATCAGATGTTTTAAAGTTACAAAATGATCTTCAGCGAGTGGTACAGTGGCGTGAAAGCAATGGAATGCAAATTAACCTTAGTGAATGCAAAGTCATTAGATGTACAAGAAAAACAAACTTTTTTGTTTGCAATTTTATTTTATTAAATCTCAAAAGGTGTTCTAGTTATAAGGATAACTGATTCACCATCATTATTTGAACACATAAAGGAAATGTGTAAAAAAGCTAGAAATTTACTAGGTTTAATATTTTTTAATTGGACTTATTTTAACAGATTGGAAACAGATTGGAAACTTCCAGGATTTTATATGTCACAATTATACGTCTATTAATAGAATATGGTTACGAATTATGGAGCTCAGTAGCTAAATGTTATGCAGAAAAAATATAATCAGTTCAGAAATTATTATTCAGATTATTGTGCATGAAAACAGAAAAAAAGATAGAAAAAGAAATGCTATATAACATTTAAATATGAGGAGTGGTTTGAATCACTTAAATTACAAACACTGTACACAAGAAGTAACAAAATAAGCGTATTTGACTATTTGTATATAATATGCTATCATCGACAGTGACCATTTCAAAAGAATTATACTCGTAGCTTACAAGGTTCCCAAACATAGCACTAGACAAAATTTCTTCATTTCGGTAAATTGTAAGAATGGTAGTGAATTAATGAAAACATTAATAGATAATTTAAATTATCATATGTTATAAATTGTAGAAATTGAACGTGATGGTGTATCTAACCTTTGACGTGCTCAGCATTATTAGAGGTATAGTACATCTTGTTTAAAAACAAATCTTGAAATGTTACTATCAATGTATTAATCTGATCGTATATATTTTATCCCTGTAAGTTTTTACTATGCTTAGTGCTATTTTAGGTTATATACTATTCTTAATAATAATTATTATTATTATTATTATTTTTATTAGAGACTTATCAAAAGCTTTTGACTCTGTGACTGCTTTTTAACTAATTACCAAACCTATGTTCTTACAAAAAAAAATACACTACAATGTTATGGATTAAATTTTAGAAATGCGTACGTCCCGACCTTAAACTTTGGCATGATATAACATGTTGCATTTATTTCAAACCATTTTTTTTCACCTGTTCTAAAAGTTTTTCAAGAGTACCTACTGACCAACTGAGATATCCAACACCACACTGTACCGCTTATTGTAAGCTTATGATAGTTTGCATTCTTCTGAATAGGTATATAAAGAAGATAAAAAAAATTATGTTTACTGCAAATTTAATAATAATAATAATAATAATAATAATAATAATGTTTGTATTAAAATAATTATAAATCAAATTAATACTAATTACAATACGTAAATTAATATTATATTATTATTACACGATTAGGTAAAAAGACTGTATAAGAATAGAGATATAAGAGTGCATATTCATTACGTAGCTTACCTGTAGTTAAGATCGGAATAACTTACATAAAAACAAGTGCCCTGGCAATGAAATTAATGTCAAATAGATTAATAAATTAATATTTATCGGATAACAAGAATGATGTTACATGTATTTGGAGAAAAGTAAGTTTCTGATTAATATTTTTTGCATATTATTTTGAATAGTAGTGAACATAAATCTTCTTTGTAATGCCATTCAAAGCCCTATGATTCCAATATAATCCTTGTCTTCCAATAAGTTCAGAGGAACTTATACAACAACAGCTAAACGAATATATTTTTCATTATTTAATTTTAGTACTTGATAAATCTTTCGGGGGGTTCGGACCCGCCTTTAAATACGTCCTTGGAAGGGTACAATTTGGATCGAAGGGTTTAGCGTACCTCTTCCCAAAACGTGTGGGGTTACAATGTCTCTTTGTACACTCCTGTTCCTGCGCCACTGGTGCTGGTCATATGAGCATTAGGAAAAATGCAAGCGTCGACGGAAACAATGAAAATTTGCGCTTAGGTTTTGCAAGACTTAAGAAAGAACAATTGAACTGCGCACCCCTTAAAAAGAAAAGAAGCATCCTAATTGGCCGGTAGGAAGAAACGCTGTCCAGCAGCTCCGCCATGTTTTTCGGCCATGGTAGCAGGAAATGACGTCAAGAAATTAAGGTCCCAAATCACCGGAGCGTGTGCCACGGCATGTCGAACGAAACAGAAGGAATGTTACTCTTAAGGCGAAATAATAACTCCCCCGAAGAAGCGACACTGCCTCCGGGGAAGGGAAACAAAGAAAGAAAGAAGAAAATTGGTAACAGAGAGAGACATGGCGGTGGTTTCTGGTCTCTGATGGCCCATCCTGGTCGTGCACTGGGATATACCACGACCTGGCTATTAGAGCAGTGAGGTAATTTTAGGTGCAGCAGCTGCGGAGGGTTTCATTCATTCTTAGGAATTCTCTCGCACCCACAGACCCTTTTTTTTCTGTCCTGAAAGGTTAGAAATCGTACGCCTCGCTTCGATTGACGCCCGCTCCTTTGCGATATTTCATTAACAATTAGCGACGACGGGAACCGAGGCCGGCGGCGGTTGTGGCTGGCGGTGGTCGCCAGGAACGAAGGGACACGTAATTAGGGGCCGCAACGGGGAGGGGGTGTCTGAGGCGAGGGAGGCAAAAATGGTCAGGGCAATTTTTTGATATCAGTCGTAAAGATTTCGTGGAAGAATCCTACACATTTTGTGCCTTAATTGCGGGGTTATGTTCGATGCTATAAAGTTCGCTTGTTTTTTGTTCTTTTTTTGTGCCGAAAAGACTCGAGGAGCCGGGCGACAGAAAAAAAGAGTCTGTCTGTGTGTCCTCCCTGGAATAGCGCCAAAACCATAATTTTGATTATCTAAGCGTGGCTGTGTGGTGTTTAAAAGTTGTTACAAACCAGATATTTCATATTGGAAACAATAAAAAGAGATGGAAAGAAGGAGTTTCGGAAAGAAGAGCAGATGGCAGCACAAGGCAAAATAATATAAATAAATTATTGAAAAATAAGTATTCACTTAACGAAACTAATAATATAGTATAAAAAAGTAGAAAAAATGAAAGCAATGTATAAAAAACAAAAAGAATGGAAGAAATGGACAATTAAAGTGATTTTTATTATTCAACACGTTCATACCTACAGTCAATTAATAGGCACGCGTAAAGAAGTATTCAAGGAAATAAAAATTAGGATACCATCGGGGGAAATTATATTTTGTTGTTACGTAACATAATGCATACATTGCAAAATCACATAGTTTTTCAAGCTAAGAAATTTCTATAATTTTTAAATTATTTTGTAGGTATTACATTCTTACAACGTACTTATTCTTTAAGAGTAATACTTAAGGTATTTAAAATTAAGGCTATTATTTTCTTATTTACTTAAAGCCCCCGTAAATATGTAACATTGTCAAGGTTTTTTTTGGGAGTGCGTCAAAAACCCACCTTGCTCGGGTGAAAATTTCATCTTGAGCAGCCCCTGTCTGTTCTATACTCTGCCCACGGCAAGTATGAAGTCGATGTAAACAGTAACATGACTTGAGTAAAGTGGTTGCTTGCTTATTGAAGTATTATTCTAGTGTAATCGATTAGATATGACCGTGGATTACAGTTCATAAAATATGAAAGGCGCCGGCAAAACGCCGTTGAAAACGTTACGTGTGGGCCAGACTTAAGTGTGTGTGATTGTCTGTTGATCCATCTCATCTGATTGCCAGTCGTTTTCATCGTCCGGATAAGCCAAAAGTGGAAGAAAAGCGCCGTAAAATAAAACGAATCATCAGCACGGTGTCCCAACTCAGGACGTCCCAGTTCAGGAACTATGCCGAAAGTTCCCAATTCAGGAACCGCCGCCTAGGGAGGGAAGGGGAAGAGGTAAGGACAGGTTTTTGAAAGCTTCTTATCATTACTGTACGTTACCCTGAAATACTGCGTACTGTACATACATATATTCATTTGCAGAAAATGTACTGTGCTTTAGGGGAGTTTATTTCCTCTCATATATTTTGTGTTGCAGATCTTAAGGTTGTAGGTTAGGTTAGGTTAGGTTAGCAGTTATACAGGTGTGCGTAATGTCGGCTATTTCAAACGTCAATTCATCCTCACCCGTGGCGATTAGAAGGACGTGCTGAGCTGGAAAGACATTTCAGTGAAATACCCAACTGGTATAGACCACTTCCTGAAATGGCACTATTTTCATTGGAATTTCCATAGTCCCTGAGTTGGGAAATCCTGAATCGGGAATAAATCATCAGCACTTTCGCATTCATTCTCATCGTCGCGATTAATGCAAGAGGTAGAAAAAGGGACATAACCGAAATACTGTAATAATTTTTTTCGCAAGTATACCTGTAGATATAGAGGAGAAGGTCTAAATATGGGCGAAGGTTTAAATATGGGTTTTGGAGTTATCAGCGCTCCCGGGTGCTGCAGCCTGGCACAGGCTATGGGAACTGGTTATCTGTCAAGGACAAAGGTTGCGGCGTCAATTCGCAAGAGAAAGTGGTGGTTAGTTTCGGCCTTGGGCGCTGTTATAGAATAGCGACCTCCGAAAACGTTTTGCAGGTATGTTTTAATTCAGCGTTTTCTGAATTCTCATTTGCTTTGCATAGGTTATGATATTAGCGGTAAATAAAACAAATGTGGGCTTATATAATGCCATGATTTGTTTGTGAAATATGTACCACAGAGAGCGAAAATAAATTGAAGAAGAAGAATAGCGCGACAGTCAAAATATTGGGCTATGACATGAGATCACATTTTCAACAAATATTTGGATGTTTTTCTTAATTTAGATTTTTCCCATTCCGCGTGATTTTCAAATCAACAGGTTATTCATAAATATGAATTTTATAATGTTTTAGCGATAAATGACTGTTTTTTAAAATTTTAATTGCTTTTTGTGATATTGCCACTAGTAGCCCATATTTAGACCACAATTTTGAAATACTTCATTTTACCATTTTTTGAAAATTGCTTCTTCTTCTTCTTTTTTTTAAAAAAGGGAGACCTTCTATACTTTAGCATGCTATTACATTTAAGTATATTCATAGATATGCATTTTAAAGGCAGGTGCTTGATATATTCATTTTTTTTCCCGAAAATGACAAAATAAAAAGGGGGCCCATATTTAGACCGTTTCCTCTACTAATGCACAACCATATTTGAAACTTTGGCCTGGAGACTGTGGCGCTAGTGTCGAATGTTAAATTCATGGGGAAAAGCTTGTAGTTCTGGTATTTCCCGAGTACCACATATTGGCGCCACTATATAACAAATCACTACGTCCACACCAAGAACATCTTGTCCCTCCACTTCAAATTGAATTCCTTGCTGGTGGCTGCAACCAATTACCTTTCGGCCATTATTCTCAACCTGTTTTAATTTAAAATCCGTTTCCAATGTAAAGAAATGACGTTTCGCAATCGTGCATTTAATTTGCATTGCCCTCCTTTTTGTCCGAGTTTCACGACCGCCTCTTGTGTCACATGGCTGACAATTGCCGATGCGTGCTCAGCAACAATGGAATGCTGGACAAATGAGCTCGGTTGTATAAGCCAACAACGCTGTTGCACTCATTGTTCTCTTTTTGCGTAAATATTTGTACCTTGGCTGCTCTGTTGCGTGGAAGAGGAAGTCGTGGTTTTTTTTTGTTTTTTTATCATTCCGCTTACTGACAATCTTCCTCTTCCGACACGAAACGGGGGCAAAAACGCAAAAAACGTTTTACCCCTCCAAAATGTAAATTTGAAAAGTAACCAGGGACGATTTAGGGACCATTTGTTGGAGAATACAACAGAACCAGCAAGGACGTATTAAGGGGAGGGGGTCCGGACGCCCCTCCGAAAGACTTACTAAGTACTAAAATTATATAACGAAATATTAACATAACTAAATAAATAATAAAAATGTTACTTGTTGTTCAATGGAAGGTTACTTTTCCCAACGAACTTAGTGGAAGGCAAGGATTATATTGGGATCATACGACTTTGAATGACAGCACCAAAGAAGATTTTTGCACTAATAATATGCATAAGATATTACAAGAAACTTAACTTTTCGTCAACTGGATCTAACATCCCTTTTTGATATTCAACAAATATTAATTTATTTATCTATTTGACATTAATTTCCTTGCCAGGGCAGTTTTTTTTGTAGATTTTGCCGACCTTAGCTATTCGTAAGCGAGATAATGAATATGTGCTGTTATATCCTTATACCATTGTTTTACCAAATCATGTAATAAAAATATAATTAATTAATTTGACTATTTTAATTAATACTATTATTAATAATAATTATTTTAATAATAATAATAATATAAGACACTTGTTTCGGGCCCCCCAAAATATATTGGAATCTAACTTTATGTAGGAGCGGGGGGGGGGGAGTAGAATCGAACTTGGAACTCAACTTTGGGGAAGTAGAATAAAAAAACATTTCAAGCCCAACATAACTGTTACATTCGCAAAATCATAAAAGTTACTCGTTAATTTGCTCCTCAGGTTCCAAGAGGTTAGCAAAGTTACTTGTAGATTTTCATAAAACTGAATGAAGACTAGATTTCAAAGGAGTTCGTATTTCCACGTTTATTAGGAGAAAATTTGTGATAGTGACAAAATATTAAGAGATGTATCTTGAAAATTACGTTCTCACATGATATTGTTACACAGTAACTCAATAATAAAATAGTTACTAGTGATGATAATAGATGGCGCTAAGTAAGCACAAATTGAAAGTAACAGAAAATGTTGACATTTGAAAAAGAAAGAGCAAAACGAAAGCTTAAATAATAAAAACATAAAAGTTCATGAAAAGTTGCAAACTTAAAAACAAAAAATAGGGGTAAGAAATAAAGAGGAAAGATAAATTGAAGCCAGACACTAAAAATGATAAATTAAGAAATGTAAATAGAAAAGAACGAGTTGCAGTGACTAACCATAGGTTGTAGATTTCATTTATTGGTTCTTCCGTTTGCTGTAGTTCACATTCGTTTATTCCGCCCACTAACTTTCTCCCCTTATCTACCGTTATACGCATCCTTGCTTCACAGAGTGTATACCAATGTAATATGCCAACCCCTTCATAATTTTGTATGTGAGGGCGTTGTGCTCCATTATCAGAGTTTAAGTTTTGAGTCCACCTTATGGACAGATGGACTAATCAGGACTGGACCTACAATTTAAACTGGGATCTGAACCATTATGTGCCTCCACCGGACAATATCAGAGGAGTTCATCTACACTTGTGGTTGCTATGATCAAAATACACTCTACGGTACATATATCAAAAATGTTTGCAAACTCTTTGTGTCACTGTTAAAATTAGCGCATTTGTTGTGTTTTTCGAGTGTTTAGAAATACACATAATACTTTTTGCCGATAAAACCTTCCACTCAAAACAGGTGTATTATAATTGTCTCCTATTTGGAATTCTTGATTGATTGAATTGATTTTTTTAACTACGCATTTCTGCTATTTTTGGCTAATCGGTAAGATGAGGATGAGTGATGATATGATAAAATTGATGAAAGGGCACTCACAAAGAAAACCCATGCCAAGGTCGGAATTCGAACCCGGTTGCCCTGGCGTCGTAGAGCGCTTTTCTATACATTCCGTCACGGAGATAGGCAAGTAACTCAAAACAGTGACAAAGTCCGTAGGATAGCATACTGGGTATTAAACAGAACTTTTCTAAAAAATATATTTACGAGGCGGTTTCAATTCATACTGCTTCTGTTAAGTTTGAATCACACATAACGTCGAAGCACTCATGTACTTAGTCCAAATTTCTGGTAACTGATTCTTTAAAAAATATATGAAACTAAAATAACATCTGACTCTAGCTATGCTATTAGTGTTATCCATATTATTGCATCCAGTACTGACTTACTTGTGTGTAAAATTTTAACTTGAGGCATATTTGGAGATTGCCCCATTGTACACATTTTTCTTTCCTCTCAGGAAAGATTACCAAATTATTGTGGAAAAAATCTAAGTAATTCAAAACATTTTTCCACACAGGTCATTTTTGTCTTCTGGTGCCGACTTACCTATGTGTGAAATTTTATTTTAATTGATTCATTTGTTTTATTTTACTTCGCTTTTTGTACCACTTTTGGCTAATTTGCAAAGATGGAGATGAGTGATGATATGATGAAAATGATGAATGGACACTCACAAACATCCATGCCCAGGCCGGGATTCGAACTCGGGACTCGTAGCGGGATCTGATAACCACTCCGCCATGGGGGCTGGCTTTAATTGATGGATTCTTGCAGCTCGCACTATTATACACATCTTTATTTTTTGAGGATCCATTATGTCATCATCTACTGTGACATCATCGCCAGCTAAATGCATCCGATGTTCAGAAAGTTTAAGAAATAGATGGTAATATATTTGCCACATGCTCTCGATGTCCAGCAACCAAGGGATGATTATAAAGGAGTTCTGTTTCTTTATCTTTTGTTTCTTGGAGGAAGAAGTGGTTGTTTCGAGTTTCTGGTGTAACTTACCATGCTCTGCGAATGAGCAAAAAGTTTAGAATATGTTATATTAAGCATTAGGTGATAGGCACAGCCTTGGAATGCAACAACACATGGTATCTGTTCGTCTGCTGGACGTTCTTGTGTTTTCGCCGACATATGCCACCGTGCCTATCACCTATTGTCTAATAAAACAATATTCCAAACTTTTTCCGAGGAGTGTATGTGCTGAAGTTGTTAATATTTCGGCATGAATTGCAGTTTGCCCCACGAAGAAATCAGGAAGATAAATAACTTAGTTTTTTTTTGTGTGTGAACTTGGACTACAAAGAGTGGAATGAAGACCCTCTTGGAATTCGAGCCCCCCTATAATGATATCTCACTTCTGTCCTCAAGACTTTATACGAATCGATTGTAGCTACCACAAAGACTTAAGGAGCATTTTACAGACATATTTTCTTTTATTTCGGAACACTTGGTTACGCTTGCCTTTCTTGATGATCGTGTGACCGCGGATATTAAGAAGAAAATGATTCAGAATTTACAACGTGCTAGATCTTCCATTTCCGCTCGATGTCTGCAGATCACACCTGAAGTGAACAATCTGAAGTTAGAGAACCTTACGACGAAAGAACCTCTTTATTCTTGGATGTACTGATGGAAGAAATCTAAAACCTTTCTGCAGAACATCTAAACTAATGGACGGACGATCCTGTTTTCAATTAACTTCATCATAAGATCTCACAGATGAAAGTACCGAATTAAACAGCAGAAGGAGCATCGGCTTAGTCCAAAATTATAATGAAACTCTGATAAGCAGAGGCGCAACCACGATTTTTTTTGGGGGGCAGTACCAGGATAAACGTACCAATTATAATAATAATAATGTTAATAAATAATGTTAATAATAATGTTATTATAACATTATTATTAATATTGATTTGCTTTATTTTACTTTCCTTCTTGTGCCACTTTTGGCTAATTTTCGAAGATGTGGATGAGTGATGGCATGATGAAAATGATGAATGGATACTCACAAACATCCATGCCAAAGCCGTGGACACTAAATTGTGTACGTATTCAAAGTTCCTTTAATAAATATTATATACAGCATATATTATTTAAATACATTACACAACCAATTCATCCATCTCACAATAAAGCAGCAGCAAAAAATTCATAAATTGTCTCTGAAATGTGCACGCTACTTTCCCTCAAAACAATTGTTCATGCATTTAAAACAAAATCAATTAAGACAAGTGTTATTTCTCTGTCTGGTAATTTGCAATTCATTACAGCGAACAAACATAGCATAAATTGCGAGCGAAGCGCGCAAGAAAACTTTTGGATCCAATTCTTTTGCAGGCTGAAATCAATATTAATTTAATAGGCGCAAATAATTTCACGGAACTCCATGGCATTATATTATTTACAACTTTTGTGCCTCCCCAATGGAGTGGTAACATCGTCGCCTTGTGATCAAGGGGTCCCGGGTTCGATACCCGGTGGAGGCACATAGTGGTTCGGAATCCACTTTAAGCTATAGGCCCAGTCTGAATTAGCCTTTCTGTGCACAAAGTCTTTCTGTCTTCCGCCATCCCCTAGCTACTGTTCTGAACTTGATAAGAGTAAGAAGAACAGGAATTGCGAGCGAAGCGAGCAAGAAAATCTTACGAAAAGTATTTTTATTTGCATAAAATTTGAAGTTCTGGGCGGTAATTGCCCCCTGCTGGTACACTTGGCCGTCAATGTTTGCCCCCCTAGAACTCATTTCCGACCAAGGTGGGGGGGGGGGGGGCAATGCCCTCTGCCCCCCGTGGTTGCGCCACTGCTGATAAGAGATGAAGAAGAGATGAAGTTGCCTCTTCGTATAGTAGCAAATCGCAGAAAAAATGTTTCCAATTGCATCAAAAGCAAATTCAATGTCGTAGGATTCTATAGCTATGCCGCTCTAATATCAGACGCGGGAACCGCCTTTATGGCAGTGACCCTTCTGTTGCCGCGTTTCCCTACGAAGGAACTCGCGATGAAACAACTAATTAGGCCTAGTGCTTGGGCAAGAAGCGACAACGTTAAAAAAAAAAAGAGACACAACCTCATTAGAAAAAAAAAATGTAAATATTGTTTGTTTGAAGAAAAATTTTGAGTGTTTTTTAGTTATATGTCAAGGTATAGAAATATCCACGTGAGAATGGAAACTCGTGGACTTGTGGCACCCAACACACCATGATTCCGTTACCATAGCTCCAACTCGCTTCACTTCATCTCAGATAATGAACTCGAGACATCATCTGAGATTGCAGGAGTCCAGCATTCGACAGGATCCGGACAAACCGATTGCCCCCGGCGTACTGTTACACTAACCCCATCCCCCCGCCTCTTGAAATCACCTCTCCTTTTCTCGGACTGGCGTTTGAGGAAACTTGTCCCTGTCGAGTACAAAAAAAGCTCCGTGGGAGATTGCAATCTAGACGTCCTCGATCTGGTTGCCCCCGCATCGGTAATTACCGCAGACGGGAGCAAAGTATAGTAATTTGCAGTCCACCAAGCATTCCGCAGCAGTCGCACAGTCTCCGGCATTGGCCACTGGGCGGCGCAGCCGGCGCCAAAAGACGTCCCCAAACATACACCGAGTGCATTCACTTAAAACAAAAAATGTGTTAATATTGCGTGCGTTCCGTTTTAATAATCTTAAGTAAAAATTCTCCAAGATGATTTGTAGTATGTATGTATGTATATACGAGGCAGAGTCAATTGAAAACCTTAAATGTCCGACAAAAATTACAGGACAGACTGTAACAGCTGAATGCAGTATCGACTGTTATTTACAAAACGAGGCTGCAACACTGACCAAGTGAGCTTCACAACACCATGTTTGTCATTTTCAAAGATGGCGCCTCCTGCATACACATGCACCAGCGACGAGCAGTGGTTTCTTGCCCTCTGGAAGCCTAAAACCTTACAGACATTCTACGGCAAATGAAAATTCAAGGTTTCTATGCATGCTTACCACGGCAACAAGTTTACGAATACAGGAGGAAGTTAGACAATGGCCTCAGTCCGAACGCAGATGGGTGGAGAGACCTTCGCGGTGGCTCATAAGTAAAGAACGGATTTTTACGAAGAAAATTTTAGGAAAATATGAAATTGAAAGTGCCAAAATATGAAGAAATATGAAAATTTATTTCAAAGTTTTTCTACATGTTTCAAATATAAATGGAATAAACGACTTTGGTCACAAAATTGTTTCCTCAGTATATACTGCACATCATATGCAGAACTCCTATTTATTGCAGTAAATAACGAGAAGTTTCTCCATGTTGCCCGGAAGCAGTTTAAATCTTCTGTCTGTCAAGATAGTTTTGCATAATGAGAAGCTTCGCTCCACATCACATGAAGTGATAGGAGCATACTTGTATCGTGCTACATTCCCTACATTAATATCTGCTGGAATAGGTGTGGGAACTAGTCATCCTCAGCAATCGCTGAAGATAAACATAGATTTATGGCCTAAGGCAACATGCTCTCGCAGCATTTTGCTCCAGAAATGCTTGGAAAAACCCCAAAGAACAGGCAAAAGAACAAATATTCCGTAAACATATTGTTGGGGTTTCCACGAAGATTCTTGTAATATAATTAAGTCAATTTCGGCAAAAAACATT
This sequence comes from Lepisma saccharinum, assembly GCF_977018435.1. Lineage (NCBI taxonomy): Eukaryota > Metazoa > Arthropoda > Insecta > Zygentoma > Lepismatidae > Lepisma > Lepisma saccharinum. Next base: position 112,472,030 of record NC_139229.1, on the reverse strand, counting down.
AAAATATAAACAAAATATGAAGAATTTGGTCAAATATGAAGCTTTTGTCAAAACATTATGAAATTTGACATTTTTTTCATGCGCAATGGAGTCTATGCCTATCAGAACGTATAAGTCTCAAGTTTTTTCGCTGTCCGGTGAAAAATAGAGAATATGAAATTTCATAAAAATTCGTTCTCTACTCATAAGTGACTTCACGTAGATTCCAAATATTCTTCATCTTCAGATATAAAACCATGTAAGCCAGGAGTTCCCAAACTTTTCAGTTTCACGGCGCCCAAGTCAGAATGTAGGCCACTCCAACACTTAGTGTAGTTAGGTTGATTGCCTTAAGTTAAAAAGAAAACACCTATTTCAAATTCAGAAACAATTTATATGCAAAAAAGTACTAATTAAGTACATATTTGAAACAATCATATTCATAATCATAACAATCACTCTTATTTCAGTGAAAATATTGGAACATTTCGCGACGCACACTTTGAGAACCACTGACGTAAGCAAAGCATCTGTATGAGTTTTATTTGAATCAGTAATCAATACGACAAGAATATATGTATATTTGTATGCGTGCGTGTCCAAATGGGCCTAGTATGGATGGGAGTGTGTAAATATAATCTAACTGCTTTGATGAGTGTAAAAACAACTTCCATTTACAAGCAGAAACTGTAATACGATTGACTGGAAAATATTGAATTTATCATAGAGTCATTCCATGCGAAATCAACACAGCCTCCAACCTGACCATCTCCGATTTTCATGAAATTTGGGGAGTTGAAACTATGCATGGAACTTAGTAACTATGAAAATTTTTAGTCTCGTGCATCTTGTAATTGTTAAATTATTCAAGGTCAAAGTTCGCATAAATTGCCCTTTTTGAGCCCGCTTAGCTATACTAAATGTGCTGTAACTCCGCCAATATTTCACCTAGGAAGCTCAAATAAAGCTTATTGTACAGGGAATTGAACAAGCTTTCCAGTGATATATAACAAGTCCACCTTTTGACCGCCATATCGAATTCAACGCAAAAATTTCAAAGGAAAGGGTGTGAAGTGATATACAAATCAGGCTAGAATTTCACGAGAAATGAAGCAGCGAAGGTTTTTCCAACTTATTTTTAGGCAGCAAAACGTTATACGCATATCTTTCACTTACGATATATGCACATTATAGTGTTGTCAATATTCCTCTGAGCACACTCGTTGACGTCTCTCGCACTCACATAGAACTTTTGGGAATGTAGCAGGTGCAACATCATCGCAAGCAGCAACTATGCCTTCTCTCAGATGGTCAATATCACGGAAATTTAGTGCATGCACCATTCTCTTCAAATGTTTCTGAAGGTAAAAGTCCTCCTAAGATGTTAGATCTGGGGAATGTGCAGGCCTTTTAATAGATCCCTGTCTGCCCATCAATCTACCTAGAACTTTACCATGAAGAAATTGCCACATAGTGTGGTCACACTCTGTCCTGTTTCAAAACTCTGGAAAAGTGCCATATCCCGTAAGCAAGGATGAAAAACCTGTTCACTTAACACATCCAAGAAGCCCTCACCATTTAAGGTTCCGTTGTTGAATATGGACCAACCATTCCCGTTCTCCATACACCATACCACATCATTAGCTTACCAGCAACAACCATTCGGCTGGGATCTGTCTACTGTAGATTATCAAATCATATAATTGCATATAATTTTTATTAACTTTACCGTGAACATAAAAATTAGCCTCGTCACTGAAGATTTTTCATTCCAAAGGAAGTGTCACGTAATTGTTTGAGATACTTTTCCCAATATTCTCCACTATTCAAGTATTTGGTGAACGTTGCTGATTAAAATCATATGCAATGGTGCGTACGCTTCTTTCTCTACCAAGATGTCCTAACACGTTAGGAGCATTCATAATACTTTGTTTTTAACACCTCGAAAAGGAGAAAATGGTTACAAGCATGCAGTAATAACTTTTTGCTGGTTAAAGATACTTTGGAAAAACCTTCGCCGTTTCATTTCTCGTGAAATTCTAGCCTGATTTGTATATCACTTCACACCCTTTCCTTTGAAATTTTTGCGTTGAATTCAATATGGCGGTCAAAAGGTGGACTTGTTATATATCACTGGAAAGCTTGTTCAATTCCCTGTATAATAAGCTTTATTTGAGCTTCCTAGGTGAAATTTTGGCGGAGTTACAGCACATTTAGTATAGCTAAGCGGGCTCAAAAAGGGCAATTTATGCGAACTTTGACCTTGAATAATTTAACAATTACAAGATGCACTAGACTAAAATTTTTCATAGTTACTAAGTTCCATGCATAGTTTCAACTCCCCAAATTTCATGAAAATCGGAGATGGTCAGGTTGGAAATTGCACATATCTGTGTTGATTTGGCATGGAATTACTCCATAGTAACATTTTTTTTTATCAGAAAACGCGGGCCTCTCCGATGGCGTAGTGCTAACGTCGTCGTCTTTTAAAGGGTCCCAGGTTCGATACCCGTTGGAGGCACATAGTAGTTCGGATTCCATTTTAAACTGTAAGTCCAGTCCCTATTAGTTTGTCTGTGCATAAAGTGTACTTAAAGCAAAAATTCAAATTATCAAAAACAGCTCTTCTTCCTAAGTGGTTTCTTTTTAATTACAAAGCTTATCACGTAATAAACTCATTGAGTCCTGAATTTCAGAAACTCCTCGTCGTGTTGATAAAACAAACAAAAGTTATCCTATCCTGCTCAGTCAAGTAAAAAAGTTATTGGTTCGAGGAATTTCATCGTATCATCAGTCATCACTCATGCTCATCGTCGCAAATAACCAACAGTGGTAAAAAAAACAATGGATAGTAACAAAAATAAAAGTATATAACATTAAAAACAATACTATGATGTTTTTATATCTATCGAAAATACACACTCAGATTTTGATTCCAGAAATTCGCCTGCCATTCAATTAAAGCATTCAGGTGACCAGCTTAAAATATTAAAATATAGTGAAAACAGTGTCTGAATAATGCATGGAATCATTACGACGCTGCAAGAAAATTTAATGTGACAATTTTAAAAGCTGCTTCAGAAGGAACGAACAAGAATTGGGACAAATTCAAATCATGTGAACAACTTACCAAGCTTTGGACGTTAATACGAGGGCGTGCTGAAAAGTAAGGACTCCACTCTTTTTGTGACGGTGTAAAGACGTTTTGGAGCATTGTATTCATCAGACTTTCCTGCTCCCCCCAAAATAGGCAATATTTAGGCTGGAGAGGTCATGTGAATTAACCGATCTCTATCCGTGAGACTCCTGTCAGTTTTTCCATCAGACTTTCCCCCCCTTCTCCATTCCAAGTTTCAAACTTCTATCACCAGAGGATGCTGAACTAGAGCGAGGGAAATGGCAGCATGTAACCATAATATGTCGGTGCATCTGAAACTGCGGGTGGTGACCGAGTTTCTAACTGCAGAAAATGTGTCCCCTAATTGACATTGAATGAAGGCTTTTTATGGCAATGAATGTGTAACGTCAGTACTGTATGATGTTGGGCTGTTCATGCTGACAATGAAAACCCCTGCTGAGGAACTCTCAACTCTCAAGAAGTTCTTTGTCATATAAGTTGAGAGTTCCTCAGCAGGGGTTTTCATTGTCAGCATGAACAGCCCAACATCATACAGTGCTGACGTTCCACATTCATTGCCATAAAAAGCCTTCATTCAATGTCAATTAGGGGACACATTTTCTGCAGTTAGAAACTCTGTCACCACACCCAGTTTCAGGTGCACCAAGTATGGTTACATGCTGCCATTTCCCTCGCTCTAGTTCAGCAACCCCATCCGTTTAGTTCGACGAGTGAAAGCGCAAGATATGATTGGTTATATGGTGGGTTACAACGACATCCAAATATCGGTGTGCGAGAGGCGCAGCGTCTGTCCTATGGACGTGCTGATGCTTTAAGTAAGGAGGAACGTAGGACATTTTATAATCTTCTAGAAGCTGAAATGACTGACTCAAATGGAGATCGTCTTCTGCCTTCACATATCTTTAATTGTGATGAAACGGGATTACAGTAATTTTCAAGCCAGGCAAAGTATTAGCAGAAAAAGGTAAACGAGCTGTGCAAGCATACAAACTACAACTTTGTTGGATGAAATAGCCCCTGTATACACGTGATGGTGTCCGTAGACTTTCTCCCAGAAGCGCAACGCGTTTGACATCTCCTGATCATGTAGATGTTTTGAAATCCAAGCGACAAAGACGATGAAAAGGTGCTTCACAAAAGAAGAGAGGAGACGTAACGCAATGAAGCGTTCGCCGAAGACTGGTGTCCGCTCAAAGGTCGGTGCAAATGCGGCGCATTCCAGTAATGCTAGTAGTGATCCTACCAACTATTGTGCTGTTTGCAACGGCTATTATTATGACGTTGACTTAATCAAGGTAGGAGATTGGGTGAAATGCGTAAAATGCCATAAATGGTGCCATGAACCATGTCTCATTCAATGTACGTCAAATACTTTGTCACGTGTGTGTCCATCTTGTGTGCCTTAACTCTTTCAGTCCCAAGTTCATAGTGTTTTTCTTTTCTTTTTCACATGCACACGTTTACATCTTTACTATTGTTTTTACTTTCTATAAACACTTGCAAGCATATTACTTTCTATGCTTGCACAAAATAATAATCTTATTTTTCACTTATGATGTTCAAAGTTTCGGCACCAAATGTTCCATGTATAAGCTACTACATGTGCGCATATTATACAGATATGCGAATATTACCCCAATATTGGGCGAAAATGCTCACTTTGTAGACTTCAATTTATGCTCCTGTAACATTGTTATTAGAAACATTATTACTGTGATACTTCTGTACAATAATAAAGGAAGGTCCGTTGTATGTTGTCTGAAATTTTCACGCTGACCAAGCCTTTACGCTTCGTAATACTTAGGGACACAAATTTATGGTAAATAAAAACTGAGGAGAGCGGTAAATAAAATGTTAGATCAGCGGTATATACCAGCGGTGGAAAAAAAATTGGCACACACTTTTTCATCATGAGAGGAAACAACATACAAAAGATCTATAAATTGATAAACTACTTCATTTTTATATACTGTACACATACACAAGTACTTAGCTGTCCAACCAAAATGAAAACATCAACACAAAATCACTTCATTTCTAAATTGCATATCTCAAGTGATTTATTCATTGTATGTATTTAAAGGATATCCTTGCTGTCCAACAAATAAAATAATCACTACTGCACATACACAAACACATGTTGAAAATCACATGATGATAAACAAAATTCATTCATGACTGAACACAAATGACACCATTGTTTCCCTTGATGTGCGGAAACAGACTAATCTTATCGCTGCTACAGCTAGCAAGTTCAATGAAACTGGAAGTTGAGTAGACATTCGGGGGAAGAAAGGAATGCAGCTTGACAGAGAGCGAAGATTTCGAACTGAGATTATGTACATGGGAAATCCCAATTTGCAGCGTCTTCCTGATGTGATCGAAGATAAAACGTTCTTCAGCTGCAAGTGGTAGGAAACTTTAGACAAACGTTTCGTTACAAATCGACAGTTTGCGCACAACCTCAATTGCCGGTTTTGCGTGTTTTCTACTTAATTTGATGGTATTTCACGGTTATTTAGCGAAAAAGCGTTCATTTCGTGGAAAAGCACACATTTCGCATTACTTCGCGAATAAAACTCATGCATATTTCATCATTGGGGCTGTAGTTACGTGCAGAATGTTCAAAATTGCATCTTTTTTAACATTTCGCGATTTCGCGCATCTCGAAAATTCAATGTCCCTAGTAATACTTGATGAGAAAGCTTACTGTGCTCATATTCCCCCGAACTACTCCATACTGAAATATGTAAAAACATGCACTACATTAAAATATTTAATACGCATATTATTTGTTATTTCTCAGTTGCTTTTTTAGGTTCCAGGCCGTAAAAAATGTAATTATGCTAAATAAATTTCTCAATATTATTATATTTTAAGAACTTATCTTGAAATAATGAGGTTGTAATGTACTAGATTACATTGGAAAATTCACAATCCCATAAATTGATAACGTGAATATCGAGAGTCACTAGTTCAAGAATCAGCAGTAGCGAAGAACAAAGTCATCTTCAATGTGAAGCCAACGTAAGGTGACGGGCCTGCCACAATAAAAAATCGTGCATTTTTGTAAAAGAAAAGTTTGAACATTTCTCCTACAAGTATAGCTGCTTGATCTATGGAAAACCGTGGCGGAGTGGTTAGCAGTGCACGCTACAATGTCATGAGTTCCTGGCTCGAATCACCACCTTGACATGGGTGTTCCTTTGTGAATGTGTCCATGAATTTCATCATGCCGCCCCCCCTCCCCCGTGGCGGAGTGGTTAGCACATCGCGCTACGACGCCAGGGGTTTCGGGTTCGAATCCCGACCTGGGCACGGATGTTTGTGAGTGTCCATTCATCAATTTCATCATATCATCACTCATCCCCCCTCCCCCAATCTTCGCAAATTAGCCAAAGGTGGCACAAGAAGAGAAGTAAAATAAAGCAAATCAATTATTTTCATGGTATCATCACTCATCTTCATCTTCGCGGTTAGTGAAAAGTGGCTGAAAAGCGAAGTAAAAATAAGCCAATCAAAAACCAGAAAGGTGGTCCAAATATCATATTTTATGTAAAAATATGTAATGTAAACGAGAAATATGTAATAAACCTCAAAATATATAACGAAATTCACATAGTATATTCCAAAAATCATAAATCGGCCACATTTTCTATTTTCGCTTGCCTCATACAAAGGAAAAAATGATTAAGCACTTTGGGCAGTAAGGCTAATCGGGACTGGACCTATAGTTTAAAGTGCGATCCGAGCTACTATGTGTCTCCACCGAGTATCGAACCCGAGACCCATTGATTACGAGCCGGCGGCGTTACCGCTACGCCATCGGGAAGGCCCCATTGTTTTAGTGGTAATGAAGTTAACAAGCATTGAATATAATTTCCAACATTTCTTTATTACATGCTCAGAGCAGTTAAGTTGCCGACCCATGATCACTCATAAATTTCTTGTTGTGTTACTTTGCATTCGTAAAGATTAATATGCCTCAGATTACTGCTTCCGATAATAGTCAAAGTAGATTTAAAAATAAAACAGAATCAGTCCATTTGATTCACACTTGTTGCTTATATATATTTTCAAATCGTGATTTAAGACTGCAATTGCTTTCAGTAAATTAAAGATTTCTGTCGATATACGCAATTATGTGTCATCGGCATAACAGTTACACTACAAAATTTCACGGTAGTAGTGGTGTTTGTGGTGGGATAAACCCGAGAAAGTATGAACCCCCCTCTGGCAGATTTGTCTACACTTAAAACAGGCTCAACATGCCCATATGAGCTTTTTGCTCAAGTGTGGAACCCCGCCTAATCCAAGATTTTTGTAAAAAAGCCCTCATGGATTCCATGAGAAAGTATGACCCCCCTCAGATTGATTTGTCTACACTTACAGAAGGCACTTCTGTGAGATTGTTGTCCATAATCCTGTCAAAAATATGCCCCTCCTCATATTTTTTTTGACCACACTTAAAACTAAGCCAAACGTATTAACACACACCTACACCCACCCACGCATATTTACTTCCGGTCTACTTCCGGTCTACTTCCGGTCCACTTCCGGTCCACTTCCGGTCTACTTCCGGTCCACTTCCGGTCTACTTCCGGTCCACTTCCGGTCCACTTCCGGTCTACTTCCGGTCCACTTCCGGTTTGCCTACTTCCGGTCCACATGTGGGCTATTTCTGGTTTATTTATATATATATTATAATTTCAAAATACATAAAATCTAAGTCACTTGTTGATGATTTAAAGCTTAGATTCTGTGGCCTGTCCAAGTATGACCTGTTTGCTGTGCAGAATGAAACTGAAATGTAGTGGGTGCTTGCCAGTGACAGGCTATTCCAATGCCTATATCTCAACTTTATCAGTGAGTTTGAGAGGCATGTATACAACAAGAACAAGAGAATTGTTGGATCTTTTGTTAATTTTTATACAGACAGGTGCCATTATAATTTAAGGTTGAAATTGTTTGACAATTATTGGTTCAACAATGCTCATAGCAATTGTTTAGAATATAGGATGTGCATGATTGCATCTCAGAGTTCAAATTGGAGACATTATAAATATTCAAATAAAATTATTAACAGGATATCTAATATTGAATTTGTTACAACTGATAATGGGAATTTGTACAGTGGTGAAGATTTCAATCCAGAGTTTGTATCAAATTCCAACTATATATATTTGAATGAGCTTCTCATGTATTTTATAAGGCAAAAATTTAGAGATTGCACTTATGATTGTATTGTTCAGGCACTGGGGCAGAATAATTTGCATGATATATGCAATTGTGGGAGAGTTTTGTCCAGCCTCTCAGTGTGATTTCAGGCACAGGAATCTGGCAGTTGGGAATCAATCCGCAGCAGGCAGCCCTGATTATTTCAGCAGAGACAGCAATCAAGGTAAATAAATATTTGCTGCAAGTGTAATTTAATTCTCTTCTCATCAGTGTAACACATTTCCTGTCTTATGCAGTTCCATCCCTGCCTATCAGTGCTGCAGCCAGGCTCGGGTCTGTGTGCAGGAAGAGGCAAGATATTTGTTTGAAATCTGTTTTGAAGCCTGTACCTCATCACAGCACAGCTCTGTCAGAGATAGGGACAATGAGAAATATCTGTAATTAATAATTCAGTAATCATTTCTAACAAGTTTAATTTTCAATAGGCTCTTCTCATCAGTGTAACACATTTACTGTCTTATGCAGTTCCAAATCCCTGCCCATCACAGCCAGGCTCAGGTCTGTATGCAGGAAGAGGCAAGATATTTGTTTGAAATCTGCTTGGGTATAATTTTCTGATCTTTTTATAGCAGAGTTGTGTTACTGTTATTGGAATAGGCTTCAAATCATACACAGATACCCTAAACACTTAATATCATTATACCTGACAGAGCTGTGTTGTTAGTGGGGAAGAATTGCCATATCTCTATACATGACAGAGATGTGTTGTTATTGGGAACAGGTTTTATATCCCAACACAGATACTATTATGAATAGGTAACAGATTTTGAATAATATTTTTCCAGAAATCTATACTCCATATCCCTGTATAAAACTGTGATATGTCCTGTGAATTATCCAGACACAAACACAGAAGATAAATATATTCTTAACACCTGCTTTAGCTGTGAGTGCTGTTATTAGGTACAAGATTCAATTACACGTGATTATCTAGATATTTTAATAGATAGAAGATCCATACTTAATTAAATCTATATTCAATATCCCTATCCCTAACAATTACAAATCCCACCCAGAACTTTGCCGATATTGCTACAAGCATGAAACTGAAAATAACAGAACTGTGCTGTTATTAGGAACAAGCTTCAAATCCCACACAGACACAGAGCCTTGTTGAGTTTAGAATTATTATAATAGATATTTTAATAGATAGAAGATACATACTTAATTAAATCTATATTCAATATCCATAACCCTATCCCTAACAATTACAAATCCTACCCAGAACCTTGCCGATATTGCTACAAGCACGGAACTATTGCCGTGAAATTAACATCTAGATGTTTCCTAAACATAACAGAACTGTGCTGTTATTGGGAACAAGCTTCAAATCTTACACAAACACAGAGACTTGCTAATATTTCAGAACTGTTGCCCTGAAATAACATCTAGATCTTTCCTTAATTTCTATACATAACAGTGATGCTGCTATTGGGAACAAATTTTGAGGTTCAGGCACTCAAGATGGTTGAAGCCATATATTGATACAAACAAGCTTCAAATCTCACACAAACACAGAGCCTTGCTGATATTTCGGAACATAACATCTGGATGTTTCAACAGTTTCTATACATAACAGTGATGCTGTTATTGGGAACAAGCTTCTCCCACACAGATACAGAGCCTTGGAATCTAGATATTTTAATAGATAGAAGATACATACTTAATTAAATCTATACTCAATATCCCTATCCCTAACAATTACAAATCACACAGACACAGAGCCTTGCTCGGAACTGTTGCTGAAATAACATCTAGATGTTTCATCCCTGACAGAGCAGTGCTGTTATTGGGAACAAGTTTTGGAATCTAGATATTTTAATAAATAAAAGATACATACTTAAATCTATACTCAATATCCCTATCCCTAACAATTACAAATCACACAGACATAGAGCCTTGCTCGGAACTGTTGCTGAAATAACATCTAGATGTTTCATCCCTGACAGAGTTGTGCTGACAGAGTCTTGGATATTTTAATAGATAGAAGATACATACTTAATTAAATCTATACTCAATATTCCTATCCCTAACAATTACAAATATTTCTACAACATTTACATGTTTCCTATACATAACAGAGCTGTGCTGTTATTGGGAATAAGCCTCAAATCCTATACAGATACAGAGCCTTGGAATCTAGAGATTTTATTAGATCGAAGATATATAATTAATTAAAATTTATACTCAATATTTCTATCCTAACAATTATAATCATGGAACTGTTTGAACTAAATCTAGATGTTTCTTCCCTGACAGAGCTGTGCTGTTATTGGGAACAAGCTTCAAATTCCACACAGATACAGAGGCTTGGAATCTACATATTTTAATATCCCTATCTCGAACAATTACAAATATTTATACAAGCATGGAATTATTGCTGGAATAACATCTAGATGTTTCTTCCCTGACAGAGCTGTGTTGCTTCAAATTCCACACAGATACAGAGGCTTGGAATCTACATATTTTAATAGATATAAGATACATACTTAATTAAATCTATATTCAATATCCCTATCCCTAATAATTATAAATATTGATACAAGCATGGAACTATTGCTGAAATGTTTCATCCCTGATAGAGCTGTGTGGTGATGCTCAAATCTCACACAGATACAGAGCCTTGTAATCTTTAATAGATAGAAGATACATACTTAATTCAATATTCCTATTCTTAACAATTACAAGTATGGAACTGTTGATAACATCTAGACGTTTCATCCCTGACAGAGCTGTGTGGTGATGCTCAAATCCCACACACAGAGCCTTGGAATCTTTAATAGATAGAAGATACAAACTATATTCAATATTCCTATCCCTAACAATTACAAGTAGGGAACTGTTGATAGCATCTAGATGTTTCTTCACTGACAGAGCTGTGTTGTGTTTAAGATAAGAATACATACCTGGATCTGTATACATATTTAATAATGTCCCTATCCCTGACAGAGCTGTGCTGTGATGCTGTTATTAGGTACAGGCTTCAGGAAATTATACCCAAGCAAATATCAAAATTTTATGTACCATTGCAGGTGTCATGCCTGTTCCTGCATACAAACCAAAACATAGCGGATATTTCCACAGCCCTGCTGGGCAGGAACATACAATTGCTGTACCTGTCATACAGGACAAAATCAAAAATCTGCATAACAAATCCCTTCACATCAGTGCTCAGCCAGGCTCGGGTCTGTATGCAGGAAGAGGCAAGATATTTGTTTGAAATCTGCTCTGAAGCCTGTACCTCATCACAGCACATCTCTGTCAGAGATAGGGATATTGAGTATAAATTTAATTATATTCAGAACAAACCTCTATAAGATATGACAACCTGCATTTCTGTATTTTTCAGGCTCTCTTGTTACAATCTTGTTTCTCTCTGCAACATTGCCATCACTATAATAATATCTGCCCCATGTTCCATCTAACATCTTCATAATCGATGCAAAAAATAAACCTGAAAACATATCTGTAATCAATAATAATCTTGTCAGTAATTAATTCTAACTCATCAATGTAACAAATTTCCTGTCTTGCTTCACATTTCCAAATCCCTGCCCATCAGTGCTGTAGAAATATCAGCCAGGCTCGGCTCTGTGTGCAGGAAGAGGCAAGATATTTGTTTGAAATCTGCTTGGGTATAATTTTCTGAAGCCCGTACCTAATAATAGCTTCACAGCATAGCTCTGATAGAGAAGCAGCCATTATAAATATACATATAATGCAGATATTTGTGAAAATATTGACAGGCAAGACAGTGACCCTGGAGGTAAATCCAGAAGACACTGTTGCTGCTTTATAGCTGCTGCTGATAATCTGATTCTGATATTTTCCACTATTGTTCCTATATAAACGTTTCAACGTATATATGTATGTTTCAACATATGTTGAAACATACATATATACGTTGAAACGTTTATATAGGAACAATAGTGGAAAATATCAGAATCAGATTATCAGCAGCAGCTATAAAGCAGCAACAGTGTCTTCTGGATTTACCTCCAGGGTCACTGTCTTGCCTGTCAATATTTTCACAAATATCTGCATTATATGTATATTTATAATGGCTGCTTCTCTATCAGAGCTATGCTGTGAAGCTATTATTAGGTACGGGCTTCAGAAAATTATACCCAAGCAGATTTCAAACAAATATCTTGCCTCTTCCTGCACACAGAGCCGAGCCTGGCTGATATTTCTACAGCACTGATGGGCAGGGATTTGGAAATGTGAAGCAAGACAGGAAATTTGTTACATTGATGAGTTAGAATTAATTACTGACAAGATTATTATTGATTACAGATATGTTTTCAGGTTTATTTTTTGCATCGATTATGAAGATGTTAGATGGAACATGGGGCAGATATTATTATAGTGATGGCAATGTTGCAGAGAGAAACAAGATTGTAACAAGAGAGCCTGAAAAATACAGAAATGCAGGTTGTCATATCTTATAGAGGTTTGTTCTGAATATAATTAAATTTATACTCAATATCCCTATCTCTGACAGAGATGTGCTGTGATGAGGTACAGGCTTCAGAGCAGATTTCAAACAAATATCTTGCCTCTTCCTGCATACAGACCCGAGCCTGGCTGAGCACTGATGTGAAGGGATTTGTTATGCAGATTTTTGATTTTGTCCTGTATGACAGGTACAGCAATTGTATGTTCCTGCCCAGCAGGGCTGTGGAAATATCCGCTATGTTTTGGTTTGTATGCAGGAACAGGCATGACACCTGCAATGGTACATAAAATTTTGATATTTGCTTGGGTATAATTTCCTGAAGCCTGTACCTAATAACAGCATCACAGCACAGCTCTGTCAGGGATAGGGACATTATTAAATATGTATACAGATCCAGGTATGTATTCTTATCTTAAACACAACACAGCTCTGTCAGTGAAGAAACATCTAGATGCTATCAACAGTTCCCTACTTGTAATTGTTAGGGATAGGAATATTGAATATAGTTTGTATCTTCTATCTATTAAAGATTCCAAGGCTCTGTGTGTGGGATTTGAGCATCACCACACAGCTCTGTCAGGGATGAAACGTCTAGATGTTATCAACAGTTCCATACTTGTAATTGTTAAGAATAGGAATATTGAATTAAGTATGTATCTTCTATCTATTAAAGATTACAAGGCTCTGTATCTGTGTGAGATTTGAGCATCACCACACAGCTCTATCAGGGATGAAACATTTCAGCAATAGTTCCATGCTTGTATCAATATTTATAATTATTAGGGATAGGGATATTGAATATAGATTTAATTAAGTATGTATCTTATATCTATTAAAATATGTAGATTCCAAGCCTCTGTATCTGTGTGGAATTTGAAGCAACACAGCTCTGTCAGGGAAGAAACATCTAGATGTTATTCCAGCAATAATTCCATGCTTGTATAAATATTTGTAATTGTTCGAGATAGGGATATTAAAATATGTAGATTCCAAGCCTCTGTATCTGTGTGGAATTTGAAGCTTGTTCCCAATAACAGCACAGCTCTGTCAGGGAAGAAACATCTAGATTTAGTTCAAACAGTTCCATGATTATAATTGTTAGGATAGAAATATTGAGTATAAATTTTAATTAATTATATATCTTCGATCTAATAAAATCTCTAGATTCCAAGGCTCTGTATCTGTATAGGATTTGAGGCTTATTCCCAATAACAGCACAGCTCTGTTATGTATAGGAAACATGTAAATGTTGTAGAAATATTTGTAATTGTTAGGGATAGGAATATTGAGTATAGATTTAATTAAGTATGTATCTTCTATCTATTAAAATATCCAAGACTCTGTCAGCACAACTCTGTCAGGGATGAAACATCTAGATGTTATTTCAGCAACAGTTCCGAGCAAGGCTCTGTGTCTGTGTGATTTGTAATTGTTAGGGATAGGGATATTGAGTATAGATTTAAGTATGTATCTTTTATTTATTAAAATATCTAGATTCCAAAACTTGTTCCCAATAACAGCACAGCTCTGTCAGGGATGAAGCATCTAGATGTTATTTCAGCAACAGTTCCAAGCAAGACTCTGTATCTGTGTGATTTGTAATTGTTAGGTATAGGGATATTGAGTATAGATTTAATTAAGTATGTATCTTCTATCTATTAAAATATCTAGATTCCAAGGCTCTGTATCTGTGTGGGAGAAGCTTGTTCCCAATAACAGCATCACTGTTATGTATAGAAACTGTTGAAACATCCAGATGTTATGTTCCGAAATATCAGCAAGGCTCTGTGTTTGTGTGAGATTTGAAGCTTGTTTGTATCAATATATGGCTTCAACCATCTTGAGTGCCTGAACCTCAAAATTTGTTCCCAATAGCAGCATCACTGTTATGTATAGAAATTAAGGAAAGATCTAGATGTTATTTCAGGGCAACAGTTCTGAAATATTAGCAAGTCTCTGTGTTTGTGTAAGATTTGAAGCTTGTTCCCAATAACAGCACAGTTCTGTTATGTTTAGGAAACATCTAGATGTTAATTTCACGGCAATAGTTCCGTGCTTGTAGCAATATCGGCAAGGTTCTGGGTAGGATTTGTAATTGTTAGGGATAGGGTTATGGATATTGAATATAGATTTAATTAAGTATGTATCTTCTATCTATTAAAATATCTATTATAATAATTCTAAACTCAACAAGGCTCTGTGTCTGTGTGGGATTTGAAGCTTGTTCCTAATAACAGCACAGTTCTGTTATTTTCAGTTTCATGCTTGTAGCAATATCGGCAAAGTTCTGGGTGGGATTTGTAATTGTTAGGGATAGGGATATTGAATATAGATTTAATTAAGTATGGATCTTCTATCTATTAAAATATCTAGATAATCACGTGTAATTGAATCTTGTACCTAATAACAGCACTCACAGCTAAAGCAGGTGTTAAGAATATATTTATCTTCTGTGTTTGTGTCTGGATAATTCACAGGACATATCACAGTTTTATACAGGGATATGGAGTATAGATTTCTGGAAAAATATTATTCAAAATCTGTTACCTATTCATAATAGTATCTGTGTTGGGATATAAAACCTGTTCCCAATAACAACACATCTCTGTCATGTATAGAGATATGGCAATTCTTCCCCACTAACAACACAGCTCTGTCAGGTATAATGATATTAAGTGTTTAGGGTATCTGTGTATGATTTGAAGCCTATTCCAATAACAGTAACACAACTCTGCTATAAAAAGATCAGAAAATTATACCCAAGCAGATTTCAAACAAATATCTTGCCTCTTCCTGCATACAGACCTGAGCCTGGCTGTGATGGGCAGGGATTTGGAACTGCATAAGACAGTAAATGTGTTACACTGATGAGAAGAGCCTATTGAAAATTAAACTTGTTAGAAATGATTACTGAATTATTAATTACAGATATTTCTCATTGTCCCTATCTCTGACAGAGCTGTGCTGTGATGAGGTACAGGCTTCAAAACAGATTTCAAACAAATATCTTGCCTCTTCCTGCACACAGACCTGAGCCTGGCTGTGATGGGCAGGGATTTGGAACTGCATAAGACAGTAAATGTGTTACACTGATGAGAAGAGCCTATTGAAAATTAAACTTGTTAGAAATGATTACTGAATTATTAATTACAGATATTTCTCATTGTCCCTATCTCTGACAGAGCTGTGCTGTGATGAGGTACAGGCTTCAAAACAGATTTCAAACAAATATCTTGCCTCTTCCTGCACACAGACCCGAGCCTGGCTGCAGCACTGATAGGCAGGGATGGAACTGCATAAGACAGGAAATGTGTTACACTGATGAGAAGAGAATTAAATTACACTTGCAGCAAATATTTATTTACCTTGATTGCTGTCTCTGCTGAAATAATCAGGGCTGCCTGCTGCGGATTGATTCCCAACTGCCAGATTCCTGTGCCTGAAATCACACTGAGAGGCTGGACAAAACTCTCCCACAATTGCATATATCATGCAAATTATTCTGCCCCAGTGCCTGAACAATACAATCATAAGTGCAATCTCTAAATTTTTGCCTTATAAAATACATGAGAAGCTCATTCAAATATATATAGTTGGAATTTGATACAAACTCTGGATTGAAATCTTCACCACTGTACAAATTCCCATTATCAGTTGTAACAAATTCAATATTAGATATCCTGTTAATAATTTTATTTGAATATTTATAATGTCTCCAATTTGAACTCTGAGATGCAATCATGCACATCCTATATTCTAAACAATTGCTATGAGCATTGTTGAACCAATAATTGTCAAACAATTTCAACCTTAAATTATAATGGCACCTGTCTGTATAAAAATTAACAAAAGATCCAACAATTCTCTTGTTCTTGTTGTATACATGCCTCTCAAACTCACTGATAAAGTTGAGATATAGGCATTGGAATAGCCTGTCACTGGCAAGCACCCACTACATTTCAGTTTCATTCTGCACAGCAAACAGGTCATACTTGGACAGGCCACAGAATCTAAGCTTTAAATCATCAACAAGTGACTTAGATTTTATGTATTTTGAAATTATAATATATATATAAATAAACCAGAAATAGCCCACATGTGGACCGGAAGTAGGCAAACCGGAAGTGGACCGGAAGTAGACCGGAAGTGGACCGGAAGTAGACCGGAAGTAAACCGGAAGTGGACCAGAAGTAGACCGGAAGTGGACCGGAAGTAGACCGGAAGTGGACCGGAAGTAAACCGGAAGTGGACCGGAAGTGAATATGCGTGGGTGGGTGTGGGTGTGTGTTAATACGTTTTGGCATAGTTTCAGGTGTGGTCAAAAAAAATATGAGGAGGGGCATATTTTTGACAGGATTATGGACAACAATCTCACAGAAGTGCCTTCTGTAAGTGTAGACAAATCAATCTGAGGGGGGTCATACTTTCTCATGGAATCCATGAGGGCTTTTTTACAAAAATCTTGGATTAGGCAAGAGTTCCACACTTGAGCAAAAAGCTCATATGGGCATGTTGAGCCTGTTTTAAGTGTAAGCAAATCTGCCAGAGGGGGGTTCATACTTTCTCGGGTTTATCCCACCACAAACACCACTACTCACGGTCATTACAATTCAGCAGCTGTAGTAGAAATTTCGAGCGTCTAGAATATATGAAAATAGGAAGCAATCAAAACTGAACAAACGTCATATTTCCGTCCAAATGTCCAGCAGAGAAAGTTGCTATGTAATGGCCATGGTAATGGAAACACAAGCTACGGCAGGAGCACGAAGTTACAAGAAGCGTCGGTAGATGGCAGCACCTGCCGGAGTAGCTCGCAATGGTGACTTGTCTGCTTTTCTGAAGCGAGAACTATCGATGTTTTATGCTGAATTATTGTAAAAAATAGGATGTTTTTTTTCTTTACACATGAATATACTAGATGAAAAATTGAATTTTTACTGAGGATATCAAAATTAACATATCTATGTCTTTCGAGGGCTTTCTTTAAATTGATTCATATCTATTTTGATATATTTTCTCGTTCAGAAATAAAACTGCTTCCATAATAATTGCAAACATATTATTAGTAAACAACATAGAAGAGATGACGTCATATTTCTTTACCCGTTAGCATTCAATTAATGTGAATACAGTTACTCTTTCAATTGTTGTCAATATATATTAATGAAAAATTTTAACACACATCAAATTCACCTAATTGAATTCTTGAGTTTTGTTGTAAGACGAATTTATTTTTATAGTCATTGGGAACTTCAGACCGAAATGAGAAGTTACAAGCTACAGCCGACACGGGGGTTTCAACACCAAATGACAAGTCATAAGTGGCACGCGACACGATTTCATACCGAAGTGACGCGCGGCAAGCGACACAGGCCCCTCCAGTTTATATATATATATAAAACTTTACTGCACATGCGCTACCAACAGGTCGAGGTGACACGATGCACGATGTTGAGAAAACTGCTCAGTCTGCGACATGCAAGCGACAAGCAGAGTGTTGTGTCATTTGCAGTACGCAAGGCTGCATTTACTGCTGAAGGTTCGTTTTCAAGTGACTGAAATCTGTCTGAAAGCTCCCTAACTGTTACTGAAATAGTAAACTTTTTTGACACATTTTAAGTGTATTTCAATCTGGTATCAATCATGAATAGACTACAGAGAAATTTAAAATTCGGCTCTGGAAATACAAGGAAACCGTAAGGAAAAATCTTTTCATAACCCCGAACGTACATTAAATTTGTAAGAGTGGGAAATGTAATTTGATTTCATTTTTGTTATTTAGCGTCGCTTTCTGCAACTTTTAACCAATCGCGACAATGAGGATGAATGATGAAAGAACACTCACGAAGAACGCCCATCCCAGACTGGAAGTTAAGGGCAACGGCAGAATTTTTTGAATTTGAATTTGAATTAAATTTTTTTGGGTGCGTCAGCACTGAGGCCATTTTACACCCGTCACACTATGCGGGGTCCAGCCCCTTATCATAACAAAAATAAAAGCGTGTTTGAAAACTAAAATTTCCTTACCTTGGTTAAAAGCTGAGGCTAAAAAGGCCGCTCAGCACAAATAAGGACAAAACACAGGACGACACAGAATTACACTGGCCATGGGGCCAGTCGCCAGAGCCTCGTCAGTCTGCAGTCCAGGGTGTACTGCGTGGAAGTGAGGTTGACTATTGGGTGCACTACGTGGAAGGAACACCCCTTACACCCCCGCAGGATTTTTTCTCAAGGGGGCAGTCACAGCAAAATGTATTATTATTATTATTGCTATTGTTACTGCTATTATTGTTTTTATTTTTATTGCTGTTATTATTATTATTATTATTATTATTATTACATTACTATTACTACTACTACTACTAATTATGTTTATTTTAAATTACATACATTTGTAATTTCCATATTCTGTATATCTATACACAATTTGCATAACTGTATATTTAACATTAATTCATGTAGGACAAAAGCTGTTTTTTATAGCTAGATACAGTGTAAAATAGACTGTAAGCCTAAATGTAACCCTATTTCAAATAATATTGATAATAATAATAGTTGCTGTAACTTACGAACTGTAAGTCACGGAAAACAATATTTTCTTTACAAAATATCTCTATAATTTCACCATTCGAATTACATTAACTCTTTCCAGAAATCTTGGGGGGGGGGCAACTGACCCTCTGGCCCCTCCCTACGGGCGCCCTTGCTGGAAATCGAACCCAGAAACCCCTGGCATTGTAGAACGCTGTGCTTACCACTCCGCCATGGAGGTCAGTAGGGATAATATAATTTTTACAATGGTTAACGGAAAGCATATTGCAAGATGTAGCCTTCGAGTTTGAACAATTTAGAACTAATGTCGCCAGCCCATGTCGTATTGATTATCGTAATGCGCTCCGAAACCGGATGCGTCATTGCGTTTGTCCCACTATCATTTAACAAGTTCGTCTTTCATCCACATCGCTGCGATTAACCCAGTGGGTAGAAAAGCGACATAAAATATCCAAAATAGAACTGTTACAATCACATAACTTAAAATGCATCAGATCAAGGTTGACAGGTAAACGTTTAAATTTTGCATTCTTTGAAATTATCGTGTCTGATCTCAATTGATGCATTTTAGTGCATCACACGGAGCAGCAGCTACGAAAAGTACTCTTTGATGCATTTCTGTGTATTTGATGCATCAAATGTGCATTTGCAGTTTATGGACTTTGGAGTCAACTTATTTTGTGTTGGCTCATGTTGAGTTTCGATTGCATGTGAACTATATTTCTCATATTTCCTTTCTCTTGCTTTTCTATTTCTCTATCTCTCTCTATCGCTTCATTTTCTCTCTCTTTCGCTTCTCAATTCCTTTAGCTTCCCCACTCTCGCTTCTCTCTCTCTCTCTCTCTCTCTCTCTCTCTCTCTCTCTCTTTCTCTCTCTCTCTCTCTCTCTCTCTCCACCTTGCTTGTACTCAATTTCTTTCTTCCCCCTCGCTTCCCTAACACTCGATTTCTCTTTTCTTGCTTTCCTATTTCTTTCATTCTCTCACTTCCCTATTTCTTACTTTTCTCTCGCTTCTGTATTTCTTCTCCTCTATCGCTTATCTATATCTTTATCTCTGTCTCCCACTTCTCTATTTATTTATTTCCCCTTTTCTCGCTTCCCTAACACTTTATCTCCATTTTCATGCTTCCTATTTCTTCCTCTCGCTCCCCTACTTCTGACTTTTTCTCTCGCTTCTGTATTTCTTCTCCTCTCTTCTCTACATCTTTCTCTATCTCGTTCGCTATTTCTTTCTTCCCCTTACTCTCGCTTCATTATTCTCTATTTCTTATTTCCTTATTTTTCTTTCTCCCTTTGCCGGTCTTGATTTCTCCCCCTCTCTCTGCGAGTGTAATTTTTCGATTTTGTCCTTCTCCCTCTCATTGGAAAATATTTTGCGGGTTCTAGGATTTCTCAATGAACCCAAGACTCATTTCAAGGGATTTTTATTTCTCCCATGGGTGATTTTACATAAATTAATAGTCACTTTGCAAATGTCATCATCAGTCCACATCTTTTACAATAAAACTACCAGTATGAAGCTGATGGTATGTACCCAGATTATTATGAACAAATACTCAATTATATTCTGTTATTGATGATACTACAAGAGAATTTATATTAATAAATATTAATTGCAAGAAGTGTATAAGACAAAAAAATCGTGTCCATTTCATAGCTTTAAATTCTGACACTAGATGAAGTCGGCGAACTGTTCTTGGTAATTTAAGTATAAAATTACAACAACCGTTAATTTTGTAAAACTCTTGGTATTGTAAAAGCAATAATTTTTTGAAAAAAAAGAAAGAAAGTGCTATTTAATGAAATACAAAAGATCTTAATAGATCAAGCACAATGGAGAAGGTATTTGTCGGAGATGTAAGTAATTAGTTGTAAGATAATACTTCTAATGATTTTTTATAGTTATTCTACTCTGTACTATACTTCTTCAGATGTAAACTTAAAGCAAAGATTTTTGTACAAATGTACGTATTTCCGGTTTGCACTTGAATACAGCAGTGGACAACATTCCACACACCCCTATCAGTACCGAACCAAAAGCTTAGTTCACACACTGCAAGAAAGCATGAGATTTTAAGTCCGAACGTGGTAAACGCGACTGCACTGCTTGTCGACCCATCATTACGCATCATCTAACTCGTTTACTGGCGAAGATTCGAAGTTAGCACGCGCCACTTTCAATTTTCAACGCAGGTCAAACTTTGGAACCGATCCTCGTACATAATTAAATCAGTATTTCATTTTCTTCTTCACTACTTTCTGTATTGTATGGGCATTTACGGCTTGGGCCAGAAAACCAGAGTTATCCTCAAGACATTCATAGCCACTAGCAATCAAGGACGTATTTATGGGGAGACTTTCCAGGGAGTGCAAACACCTCCCCCCCTTGAAGACCTAACATATACTAACCAAAATACGCTTGTTTAGAATTTGTTGTACGATCCAGGGTTATATAATTCCCCCGATCTTACAGAAAGGCAATTATTAGTTCGGCTTGAATTTACAGTACCTAAGAAGATTTATGGACACAAATACTTAAATAACAATACGGAAAAATATTAATGATAGATTTGACTTTTCATCAACTGGATTCAATTCTATATCTTTTTGACATTACTTTCCTTGTCAGGACAGTTATTTTATGAAAATTTGGCGATACTAACCAAACGTAAGCTACATAAAGATAATGAATACGAGATATAATACAACATTAATTAACTTTATATTATTATGAATAGCCTATGTCTATAAATTATATTAACGCATTTATTTGGACATTATTATTATTAACATTTCTGAGGCACCACTCCCGGAAATATATTCCTAGATACGTGTCTGCCAGCAAGCTACACCACATAAGGATTTCTTTACTTGCTTGGTTCCGTATGGAAATATTTGGAACTTCCATAAAAAAAAACAACTAGAAAACGAAGGGTAAACGCATGGTTCTGATAGGCGGAGGGACGTGTGAATTTTCAGTGGAGGAAAGAGTACATCAGTCTTATATTAGTTAATGGGATGCTTGTTTTTGTTCGCTACTTGATGAAAGAAAATGATATGCATTCGTGTTCATTAATATTTAGAAATTTATCCAAAGCGATGAGATTTGTACACGACAAATGTGATATCGTAGGTCTAGGATTTTGATGCAAATGCATCTTATTTTTGATAAGGCAGAAACGTTGCTTAGGTAGAAAGGAACGTGTTTTACACGTAAGTAAATAGATGTTTATTACTTGCATTTTTTTACCCTTTTTAGAGTAAAGGTAATTTTTTAAACTTTTTAAGCAGTTTAAGTCATTTTTCGGTCTTTTAAAAGTCATCTTATGCATTTTCCTACATTTTGGAGAAAGAAGGGGCATTTTACATGCAAACGTAACCCTTTGAAGGAGAGAGGTTGCAGAATCTCGTCTCATTGCCTTCAGCGCAGTTCTGAACGATTGTGTTTAAAGAAACAAAGAAATTAGTGTTGCCCACGAGACGAGACTTTGGCCTGACTCGTCTCGCGGAAATGCTGTCTCGTCTCGAAAATATTCGTTTGCCTCATGACACATGGTCAATCTCGTCTCGTCTCGAATTTTTAAAAGACTGTCCCGTCTCGTCCCGTCTCGTCCCGTGGACAACGCTAAAAGAAATTCTGTGCAGTATTGCTGATACAATCTGTTGCGTAACAATTCAGCTCAAACATTTTGATTTCCCCCTCTATGAGTAAATACATTGTCGCCGAACGGATTATTGTTCAAAATTCTTCTTTACTTCCACTCCACACTAAGTGACTGAACAGCAAGTGATATTGTTCATTTCAAGTACGCTCCTCTTGTGTCGGTGGAAGTCGAGAGAAGTTTTTCCATGTACAAGGAATTCTTGCCGGACAACCGACAATAAATTCACTTTTGAAAATTTGCATATGATTTTCGTTGTGTAGTGTAACTCA